>NC_025695.1:31227175-31262268 GCF_000633955.1 Camelina sativa
CCCCCCCCCCCCCCCCCAATATTTTAAATTACTTTCATTTTTTTTGAAATTTTAATTATGGGGCTATAATTTATTTTAGATTTATTTTAAATATATTTTTTGAAACTAATTTAAAGAATGAGTTGAACTATAAATTTTGTAAGACAAAAAGTATATTTATCTCTGTATTCTATTTGTAAATAAAACTAAAAATATTATAAAAACAAAATAATTTATTTTTTCGTAATTATATAACTGTTCATTTCTAATTTCTTCTTGGATAGGTCAACTTTATTTCAATTTGGTTTTTTAATTTCGTTAGGCGATTTAGCTAACTGGATCACTTGGCAACTATTAACTAACCCGCATTCATTCCCCAACTCCCGTTTTAAAATTTTCTAATATTCTCCATCCCAACAGCTGGTGAGTGGTGACTATTAATTTTTTATTAATTATAATAATTTGTTTTTCTTTCCCCTTTATATCTTTTTCTTCCTACCGAGCCTCTCTCAATTTTCTGCAACTTCATTTTTCTCTTTTTGTTTATCATCATTCAACGATTATTTTACCCAATTAATGGTATAATCCTGTTGGGTAACACCGAATTAGCACATAACTGACCAAAAAGATCATTGGTTCGAATTATAAATTGAATTAGCGCGATCGATTTGGCCAAATATTTGAACATTGGTTCCAATTATATATTGATCAAATCTTTCACCACCAAATTGAGTTAAACTGAATGATGTTATAAACTAAACCGAATAACCGTAGATCCAATTAAAGACCCGACACAAAAACACGCGGATCTAGTTATAATTATCTGGTTGATTTAATTGAAAATTTGATATTCCTACACTAACCTTCTTGATTTCAATTAAATGACTCCTTTTGTCAAAATTGAGTGGCAAATTTCATAAATACTGACAACATTTTGGACATTTTCTATTTTGTATTTCTCTTTTAATAGTATTAAGATATTATAAAAATAAGAAATTACTGCATGTCATAAATTTTTAAACATACAAATTATAAAATCATAGTAAAAATAGAAATACAAATCATAAATGAGAAAATAGATTAGTTGTAATCTTGATTGTAATCATAATTTGTGTCAAACTTTTGCCATATATGCTCAATCAAATCATCTTGCAAGTGTTGATGTGTTCTTCTATCACAAATGTCATTTTGGATGATCATCATATTGGTGAGGTCTTAAAGCCTCTCCATAGAATATGTGAAGTCCACATGTGAAGTTCTGTTTGATTGTGTTTTTTCGAATTCTGTTGTATCAAACTGCTTATATTCATCGTGTTCGTCTTCTACTATCATATTGTGTAGTATGATACACGCTCTAATTATTTTTCCAATTTTTTCTTTATCATGGACAAGAGTCGGATTTTTGACTAAAGCGAATCGAGCTTGCAAGACTCCAAAAGCACGCTCGACATTTTTACGAACAAATAAGGATGCCTTTGGACCTTGTGGAAGCTGAATATATTGGATAAAAATAGCCCTTTTTGGATAAATACTATCGGTGAGATAGTAGGCCAATTTATACTCGCACACGTTGACAATATAATTCACCTTTGGAGCAAGATCTTGCAATTATCATCAAAAACTGGTGAGCGATCAGGAACATTGATATCATCTAATGTACTTGGAGGTCCAAAAAATGCGTGCCATATCCATAGATCTTGTGATGCTACAACCTCTAAAACGATGGTTGGATTTCTAGAACCACGTGTATATTGATCTTTCCATGCGGTTGGGAAATTCTTCCACTCCCAATGCATAAAATTGATGATTCCTATCATCCCGGGAAATCCGCGTATCTTTCCAATATCGAGTAGTCGTTCAATATCCATTGGTTTGGGTCTCCTTAGGTACTCATCTCCAAATAAATTAATGATTCTTTGAACAAAATATTTTAAGCATGAAATCGCAGTGGTTTGACTAACCCGGAAATATTCATCAACCGCGTCAGCTGCACAACCATATGCCATCATATGAATTGCTGCTGTAGACTTATGTATTGCAGAGAGACTGAACCTTCCAGTAACATCTCTTCTTTGTTGAAAGAATAGAATTTCACTAGAGAGTCGATCAACAATACACATGAACAAGAGCTTGTTCATTCCAAAACTACAGCGAAATAATTGAGGAGGGTATGTTGCATTTTCACAAAATGATTGTTCCACAAGCGGTTGTATCCTTCTTCACGATTTCTTTTATCGTGTGCTCGCTTTTTCTTTGGCTTTGTTGCTTCTTGATGACCACCATGTTGACTTAAAAGATTTACCATCGCTTGATCGTAAATTTGATTACAAAAATTATCAATGCATTCATCAATGGTATCATCAAAATTATTACGGGAAGATTATGCCATTTTTGGAGAGTGTTTGATTTGTAAAAGTGAAAAAAATATGGAGAGTGTTTGATTTGTAAAAGGGAAAGAAAATATTGAGAGTGTTTGATTTGTAAAACAAAATGGTTGTGAAATTTGTTGTAGCAAACTACGTGAGTTTTATAGAAAAGTTTGTGGTCTATAAACGTTGCAAATTTGTGGTCTAGAAACATTGCAACTGTCACGGGAGAACAAGTATGAGAAGGAAATTTGTGGTATAAGAAAGAAAAAAAAACAAAACTTGTAAAAAATTAGTGGTGTGGCTAGGAAAAAAAACAAAAGGAGAAAAAGTACAATATTCAAAAAATTGTCATGAGGAAGAGGGTAAAAGTACGAGTACAAAAATTAGTGGTCCAAATACAAGGCTCACATGGTTTGTGATACCCCAAAAATACAAATAATTCAAACTCATTCTACAAGGGTTTGTCATGGGAATACAGTTTTGTGCTGACGCTCACGGCACACATGGTTGGTGAGACCCCACGGGAACTTCAAGAGCTTCCAGATGAAGTTTAGCCTGCAAACAAGAGAAATCAACCACCAAAACTCTACTGAGAAACAAACTTTTGCAGTATTACAGAACCAATACTACTGTTATTACGTGGTCATCTTTATACTCGGCTGGTCCTCTTTAGACTCGGATCCATTATCAAAGTGGTTCATAAATTTTCTATATATGTATGAGACATACAATCAAATATCCTGTCAAATGGAAACAAGAACACAACAAAAAAAACATCAAATATCACAAACACAAACTCATTCTACACAAAAATACATGAAAATACAAAAGATATATATAAACTGATATATTACTTATACAAAAGAAACATATGTTACTCATACAGAAAAAGCATTCAAATGTTACATAAACTGATATAACATAATCTCAAAGAACAAAAACTCTGAAACTGAATTGCTTGACAACAAATCATTAATAAGTTTGTCTTTCAAAGCAATTTCTGTTTCACTAAGTTGATCCATTTTTGTAAGTAGGTTTTCAAGTATGATATGGTTATTGTGCTTCTATTTTAAAGAAAAATTCTTCTCTTCCAAAGCACAATCTTGTTGCTTTAGCTCAAGCAGCCTCTGAACCTCCATCATTTGAAACTATGAGAAAGTCTTCCCTTCTCCCTCAACGGTGCATGTATTGTTAACATTCTTTTTTAATTTTCCCTTCGAAGCCTTAACACCAGGGGGACGATTCATAGATTCATCCGCTCCATGGATTTGTGGAAGCGAGCTTGAGGACTATGCAGAACCGTCCTCGCATTTTCTTATTTTTGTGGTTCTAGTCCCTTTAGTTTATGAAGAAGCATGCCATTTATGATCATATCTAAGATCTCGCCAAGCATGCTCCAGGGTGAACTTCACCTTGTGATCATTGAAGTAGATTTGGTTTGCTAGCTTCATTACATCATCCTCATTTTGGCCACTTGATTTCTCTTTTGTGGCAGCCTCATAGCATCCAACAAATTTAAAGACTATATCATTTATCTTCCCCACCTCTGCTTACAATGACTTGCCTCTCTATGTGCTCGACCTGCAACCTTCGAACTTGTTGCAAAATACTTTGCAATCCGTGTCTAGAAGGTTTCACCTTTTTACTGATTTGAAAATATTGGATCCTTGCTCGTGTTTAGCAATGCACTGATGAGCACAACATCATTTGGTGTCCATGTATTTATTGATCTACGGTCTACATGTGTGTTTCCACCTTCACTTGAAGCATCGACATATTAGCTACTAAAAACAGGGACTTGGGATGCACTAACTTTAATACTTGATGAAAAACTGTCATACGGATTGGCGTCTGGACTGTAGGTTTCTTGTTGACTATAAACTGTCATACGGATTGGCGTCTGGACTGTAGGTTTCTTGTTGACTATTATAACATCCGCGAACCAAACTGGATGGATTACGGATGTGTGTCGATCGACTTCCCTTATATATTATGGCATGCGGGCTTAGACTCCATGAGGAGCTAATATTATGGCATGCAGGCTAAGGCCTGAAGAGAAGCCAAGAAAAATTCAAGGTTAGGCCTATGAGTAAAAAAGAAAGTCCAAAATTCGAGAGCAAATAATGTTGTTGAGTTTGCATTCGAACAACGGTTTTTCTCTATGTTCCACAGTTGTACCTAATTATGAACAGACATGAAGTCAGTAAAGAAGGCTAAAGATCCTAACCTTTTTGCTTGTATCAACATATATGAAATTTTTTGTTACCATAAAATCATCTGAAGTTGTTGCAACTTTCCCAATCTGTTACGGTGACCAACACAAGAGATATCACACCAGTTTAGTTATTAGCTAGTTGGAAGCAGTGAATAAAGAATTAAGTTTTTATTGTTTCTTATTGTTGAAATGATTGATTCAAGAAAAATAGAAGAAGGTAGGTAAAGTGGATTTACCAATCTACTGTAGTAACTTCAAAGTCGTGGCCTTTTAAGAGTGTAGGATCTACGTGAGGCTTATTGACCTGAAATTAGTAATGGTTATTTAAGCATAGATAAGTCTTGAAACAATTCATTTGTTAGAAAATGTCATACACTGTAACAAAGGATTCAAACCTGTCATCTGTAAGCGTTTCCATCGTTTGAACCGCTCAAAACATATTCACCATCAGGACTAATCATTGTCTGCAGAGGAATTTGGATAGTGAGTGAGCAGGTGAAATATGTTGTATAAGCAAATCAGTTATGTGATTAAAGTAAAAGTTGTGGATAACGCATTTTATGAAAAAAAAATCTATTCGGCAGCCAGAGAAAGATTGTTCAGATTCTTTGTCAAGCTGCAGCGTGTTGTATAAATAGATTCAGCAACAGATTGTTGAAATAGAGAGAAATTGTTATATTAAATCTGGAATCAGGTTTGACAAAAACTGTCTCACTAAGAGAGGTTATAGTCATAAAAATCAAACCCATTGTCCTTACATGACGCTGTGAGAAGAGTTCCACTTGAGTCCTGAGACAAAGATATTATACCATGTAATCTTTTTTCCTGAACAAATATTTTTTTATTAAAAAAAACAAGATAAAGAGTAGCCTAATTCATCCTTTCAGTCAGATTGAGGGTTTAAGCCCATTCCGAACAAACATGTGATGTTATCTCAGTCTAGGAAAAAGGAGTTTAGCTTACCTTAGCATTTGTTGGATCTGACTGTGGAAACGCTTGAGCAAAAAGAACTTAAAAGAATGGCAGAAAAAAAAACAAAAGATGTAAACAAGAATCCTATATGCTTTAAAGAGTATCACTAGCTTTATATGAACCCACTAAATGTTGTGCAAGTACTTATCAGGTGCTCCAGCTGTGGCAATTGTGATCTCGTCCTTGAGATAAAGCACACAGGTAATGCTTAATGAAGCAGCCTAAAAACATGTAGCCAATAAGGAGAGAAGATAGGAGAAATAACTTAGAAGGGAAGAGTCACAAATGAGCAAAAATAAAATTTTGCGACGTCTGATTGGTTTTGAAAGAGGAGATAAATGAGCTCCTTTAACCATGACAGTAGAGCTGTATAAATACCAGACAACTGTCAAGATGGCTTTAAATAACAAAAGAACCGAAAAGATCTTCACATCCAAGTTTAGAGGACGTACATAGGGTCATCCATCTTTTGAACCAGATACAAGAAGATCAGTTCAAGGTTAAACTCATATCTAAAAAACATGATATCTAATAGCCACACTCTCAAACAATGGACAAGACCGATGAAAACAAACAATATATGCCTAAACTCATCTTCAATCACGGTTAATTTTCTTAATCCTAAATTTAATCATGCCTACGAACAAAGAAATACACTGATTTCGAAGAACCCTAATTTCCAAAATTAAAGAACCCTAATCTCTAAACCTTAACTAAAAACTAATTCATACAATCAGAAATAGAAACGTGCAATGAGAAAGACAATTGTAGAATAAAACCTCTGAATTGGTCCAAGAAAATCTTCAATTTGGTAAATGAGATTTAGCGTTTTCAATGAACAGACTCGCGATTATCTGAACCACAATCGCTGTTGAGACTCGGCCATGGTGAAAATGATGATATATGCCCGATAATCTCAGATAACGATTTGAATGTCGTTCTAATTGTCAACGATTTTCGTTCTTTAGTTTCATTTTCGCGAAAAAAAAAAGAAAAGAAGAAAAACAAAAAAAAAAAGAATTTTTTTTTTAATGTATTAAACGTTTTTCCAACGAGACGATGACACGTCTCAATAAGAGACATCATTTATTGATTCGAAACTAGAGTTGCCTATTATTCTTTTCTCTATTTTTGATTTATTTTTCTCCTATTTTCACATAAGAACCGACCAAAATCGCTCTGTTGGAGATAATGGTCTAAGATAACTAGAGATATTAGTCACATATGACAGATGTGTGTGATAAGAATTTGGTATAACATCAGTACATCACTGATTGAAAGAAAAATACAAAAATGTGAAAAATAAAGTTATTTAACCACTTGCACTATAATCTACAGTAGTAATTTTATAAACTAAATTAAAAAATGCCATTATATATTTAATATTTATCAAATGATTGATGACGTCGTACCACCAGTCTTTTATCATCAAACTTTATAATTATCGCCACATTTATATTAATCGTCTAACCGCACCGTTTATGGGTTACATAAAGTAAATTTTAATATAAATGTCAGTGATCTAGAGAAAACTTTAAATAAAATTTTAAATTGTGTAACATTTAATAGCTTCACATGTTATGTTAAGATAGATTATAGTTTGCGGTAGGGAAAATGATGCATTTATTATTATGAATTGATATTGTTTGAACACTTGTTTTGTAACATTGCGAGTGATTGTTCATGTATTGTATTTGTATGGACACTTTGTTTTAGTAGGGAGTATTTGTTTACTTTTGTTTTCGTGTATCAATTAACCATATGCTGACTGTTTCTGATTAATAACTAAAGCTTACTTAATAGTTAATAATATCAGATGTTACAAAAAAAAAAAAAAAACTAAATCTTATTTATTACAAAAAGAAACAGTTAAACAGTCGCAAATGTTACAAAACAAAAATGTCTATATGTTTTTATAACATTACTCTCTACACTCGTCACCGTTATAATTATATTAATGATCCTTTCTTTTGCAAAATCAGTATATATAAAGTCTTATTCGAAATGTTCATGAATGAAAATAACTAAAACAGAAATTATATTCGAAATATCATAAAATGAGAATCAATATGTTGTTCATCGTGGCATTGTCTTTTTTAGTCTCCGTTCGGTCATTACCGAAGAAACCAACTCTAAAATACGAGTCAATCTTTAATTTCGGTGATTCTTTAAGCGATACCGGAAACTTTTTGATATCCTTGGGTGGTTACATTCCGAACATTGGAAGACCACCGTACGGACAAACTTTTTTTAACCGTTCCACCGGTCGTTGCTCCAATGGACGTCTCATCATCGATTTCATCGGTTCACTTCTCATCTCTCTCAAAAATTTTTTTACTATGACCTCTATAAGTAAAACTATAAGTATAATATCTGTTGTATATATCTACTTCGATGTAATATGATAATTTTTGGATATTGGCGAAAAATGAAACTTATGAGCACAAAGTATATGATTTTCATGCAGCTGAGGCAAGTGGACTACCATACCTTCCACCGTATCTCCAAAGTGCACGGACAAACAATTCGGTAGATTTCAAGAGGGGAGCAAATTTTGCGGTGGTTGGAGCAACGGCGAACGAGTTTAACTTCTTTAAAACAAGAGGTCTTTCAGTAACGTTGTTGACGAACAAGACACTGGATGTGCAACTTGATTGGTTCAAGAACTTGAAACCTTCTTTGTGCAAAACCAAACCAGGTATTAATTTTTTTTTTAAATACCATAATTATTTTTAAATACCATAACTATATTTATTTATTTATTTTGAAACTTCAAAAGTTTCAAATACGAACAAATTAATTACTGTTATTTTTGGATAATCTTCATTATTTTAATTTTGCAGAATGTGAAAAATATTTTAGAAAATCTCTGTTTTTCGTCGGAGAAATTGGTGGAAACGATTATAATTACCCTCTTTTAGCATTTCGAAGTTTTAAAAATGCAATGGATTTGGTACCATTCGTCATTGACAAAATCATCAACGTCACAAGTGTAAGTAGGAAATATTTACATTAAATTTTCATATTCTTTTAAAAACATTAACTAGTCCAAATATTTGTTCATTAGCTAACGATTTTGGTTTATTTTAATTTTAAGGCCTTGATAGACGAAGGTGCGGTGACACTGATGGTTCCAGGAAACTTTCCGATCGGTTGTATGGCGGGTCTATTAGAGCGGTTTAATGATAATAATGGATGGCTCTATGATTCGAGGAACCAATGCCACAAGCCATTGAACAGTTTGGCTAAGCTTCACAACGATAAGCTCAATAAAGGCCTTCAGGCTCTAAGGCTAAAATACCCTCATGCCAAAATAATGTATGCTGATTATTACAGTTCCGCCATGCAATTCTTCAACTCACCTGCTAAATACGGTAATCCGAGAATTCGATATGTTTTCCTAGTTAGAGGACATGTCTAGCGGGTTAACAAAAAAAAAGTGTTTTAACAGTTTTGAAAGAAAAGAAAAAAGAGTATTTAAATATTGGTACAATCAATTTTGATACTTTATTCGATATGGTATTTTTTATTTATAATAGGTTTCACTGGAAGTGTCCTAAAGGCATGTTGTGGAGGAAGAGATGGAAAATACAACGCGAAACCAAACGTGCGGTGCGGAGAAACGGGTTCGATCACTTGCAAAAATCCATCAACGTACGCAAATTGGGATGGAATGCACCTAACTGAGGCAGCTTACCGCCACATTGCAACTGGTCTCATCTCCGGCCGTTTTACCAGATCTGTTTATAATAACTCTAACTCACATTTATAAGTCGTAATTTTTTAAAGAAAAATATTACATTTAATTTATAATTGAAAACCTATAAATTCGATTATATTCACATGAGGCTCGATCTGGAGCATAAGCAAATCATATTTTCGGGTTTAACATTATTAACGACAATTTTGGGAAGAGAAAAAAACTAAGAATAAATTTCATTACCAAAAAACATTCAAAATGTATAACTTTATATTACACATTACATTCGAAAACATTAGTACTTCACACAAAAAGTTATAGACTAGCGGAGGTTTCGTTAGGTAATAAATAACTAATAAGCAAACAGGTTGCGACACATGGATTTGAAATTTTGAACCCATAAAAAAACACTCAGTGACAGACCTCGCTTAACTTATCTTGGATGCTTTCAAATTAAGGGAAGCAGATCTAATGTTCCACAACCTATCACATATTATCTGTGCCCATGTATTAGACGTTCCATTATAATGGGACAAAAAAAACACACACACAAACACAAAGGTGTATGTGTATGATTTGAGAATATTTTCTGTCATAAACCCACACTGATTGGTGAAGGATACCTTTACTCTAGAAGACTTTAGACTATTTGCTACAATATAGCCAAAGGCTCTTACAGATGTTCTAACCTATAAAAAAATATATATATACTAGATTAGGACCCGTCCGATGTGTGGATTTAGAGTTTTTAAAATAAAATAAAATTTAACAAAGAATATAAAGTAAATATTTTTAGTAAGTAAAAACTATCTATAAAAATAAATAGATACACCGAGGTGTCCAATGTAAATATCTTGTTTAAAAGGTGCGACTCTCCAGTTGAGACTATTAATCACATTTTTCTTTGAATGGCCTCACTCGTGAGAGGTTTAGGATTTATCTCTAACTCTGGTCTCATCATAAGGTTTTCCATATGAGTTGGTGTACTCTAATTTGGATTTTGTTTTCTGGAGGGATGTCTTTCAACAGGGTGATCTTGATCAACTTCTTCAATTACCATGATTTTTATGGACAATCTGCAAAGCCATAAAAAAAAAATTAAGGTTTAGAGATCGAGATGAATGATATAATTGCTCAGGCTTTGGGTGATAAATTTGCCTGGGAAGAGGCGCTATCTTTTACGGCGGTCATATCGGCTCCATCTTCGTCCTCGAATGTCCAGGTTTCTTCACCTTGTTGTCAAATTGATGGTTCTTGGAAAGCAACTAATGAACATTCATGATTGGGCTGGTGGTGTTGCGTTGGTGAGGAGAGAACCTTGTTGTTGGGGACCAAGTGTCTAAGACGGAGCCCCTCCCCCCTGCATTCAGAGTTAGAAACGTTGTTGTGAGCCATGGAGCAGATACGTGCTGAGTTACCCACTATGGTGCATTCCCCTGAATATTGGCTATCCTTCTTCAACTTGCTCGATAAGTTTAATTCATTGGAGTTTTTTTTTCACTATTCTCCATCTCTTGGATCCCACATGCGACAAATTTGAAGGCGGATTGTCTTGTCCGTGCTTCGCATTCTCTTATCTCTGAAATTTCTTTTGTAAACCCCTTTCCTTTGGCTTGGGAAACTAACCGAGGAAATTCCTTTTAATTTATTGTTTGGTTGAAAAAAAAATAGATACACTTTTAGTTAAAGAAAATAGTTGTAGATGAGTTCAAAAATATTAAAATTTAATTTGATTTAACAAAGAATATATTTTTAATTCTTTTTGTAAGTAAAAACAATGTATAAAAGTAAAGAGATAAGCTTTTAGTTATAGAAAATAGTTGTTTTTTTTTTTTGCTATAAGACACTAATGTATATCCATTTACAAATCTACTATCTATATTACCACTAAAAGTTTATTTGTACACACACATATATTTTATTGTTAAAATATACTCTTTAGTCTTAACTACTACCAACAAATTATCTTTATGAAGACGTTAAATAACATGTTATATGTCTCTTCACTTTAACATTTTTATAGTTATAAAAGTGCATACGTTAATCTTACATACTCCTATCATATATATTACAATAGCAGTCTTTTGAATAAATTATTTGATTGGTGAAAAAATATGAGACGATCTTTTTTTTTTTTTTTACTTCAAGAATCTTTTTTTCTTGTAATATAGCAACTAACAATTAAAGTAAGTAAAAAAATATTATAATTTTGAATTTTATGGTATATATATATATCTTATAATTAGATTTAAATAAAATTAGGTTTTATTTTATCTACTTACTTTTATAGAAAACCTTTTTAGATTACGTTTAGAATTTTTACATTTTTATTTTTTAAAATTTTAATAATGAATTGACATGTGTCAACATCTGAATAATATAATTGACACATGTCACGATCTTGTTAATGAGTAATTTTAAGTAAAAAATGTTATAATTTGAATTTTATGGTATATATATATATATTTATCTTATAATTAGATTTTAAATAAAATTAGGTTTTATTTTATCTATTTACTTTTATATAAAACCTTTTTAGATTAGGTTTAGAATTTTTACATTTTTATTTTTTAAAGTTTTAATAATGAATTGACATGTATCAACATCTGAATAATATAATTGACACATGTCATGATCTTGTTAATGAGTAATTTTGTTATCAAAATTTATATAATAAGATATATATAAAAGTTATAAGTATATATATAAGTTATAACCTATAAAATGGTTATATATATCCCTACTATTAATCGTAAAACATTTTAACCAAGTAACTTTAGTTTTGTAAGAAATTACAATCAAATGTCATTGGAATTATGACCAAATAATTTATTTGCGATAAGGATAAAAGCGTAATTAGATTGGTTCTGAAATCGGATAAATATGCGGATCCTTTTTACCCATTAATCTGACCCGATTTTAGCATTTAATCTCAGCCGTTTATTATATTTTTGAGAATAAATCTGAACCGTTCAATTGACTGAGTGTACTAAACCTAAATTTTATTTTTCTTACGCCTATGCTCTCTCTCTCTCGCCGTCTCTCCCAAATGGAGAGTTAAAGATTTTTTTTCTTTTTTGTCGACAAAGTCGAAGAGATGATAAGAGGAAGAGAAGAAGGCAAAGAATTTTGTTCAAGCATCGTGTATATGCTAAGGTATTTTGTTTCTTTTATCTTTTAGTTAAGTTTAGATTTTAAATCTATGTTTGATGATTAAAACCAAGTGTAATTAGAATTTTGTTTCTGAATCTTGATGTAGAATGGTTTTGGATTCTTCTCTGGTTATCAGCACGATTATAAGATGATAAAACTCAGTCTAAACTTAGTTAAAAGAAAAAAGAAACAAAAACCCAAAACCATATTTTACCATTAAGGTTTGTTTGTTTATTGAAAGAATAAAAAAACTCTGAGCTTATATCATTTTTGCTTATTTAAACATGAAGATTTCAGTCAATTGATATACTCTTTTTTTATAGTTTGATCTTCGGCTGAAGCTATGGCACAAAGTAATTGGGAAGCTTACAAGATGTAAGTTGTTTTTGTATTTTAATGAGACCATATTTTGTTCATTTCCCAGATTTTTATTTCTTCTTAGTTTCATGTTTTTGGGTTTGGTAGGATTGACGTTTATATATACGTATGATCATTTGGTGAAGAAAAAACTTCATAATACTGCAAAATCGTTTATGATTGAAGGAAAGGTTTCACCTGATCGAGCTGGTAATTATATGACTTTCGTGATCAGAGTAACTATATGAGAAACAAGAATATTAAACCATCGGAATAGTTTGATGGTCATCATCATGATTTTAAGATGGCTACCTTTCACATTCTCTTTTGTTAATTCACATCATAATTGGTATTGTTAAGGTACGATGAAATGAGGCAGAAGTTCAATCGAATACATTGCTGGAGGTAAATTCATCATCGTCTTGCGCTGTTATTCTATATTTGGTGTTTATATGCATTATTAGAAGAACTTGTGATATCTTCTTGATTCGGTTTCATTTTTCAGGTGCTACCCATAACTCAATCAAACTGGCCCAGGTAAAAGACTGTTAAACCTTATCCTCATAACTATTTTTACATGTTAGTACCTTTGTTGCTTAACCTTACAATTTATTTGATTACTGCAGTGGATGCTTCAAACTCTTTAGGCAACCAGTTACATGGGATCCATTGGAAAGGACAAATAGGGAGAGGCAATGAAGGTTGCTACCACAGCTGGTGTCAATGTGAGTCTTCTTTAGGTTTAGTTATTGGTGTTTGGTTCTGATTTAAGTCCATATCAACGGGTGCTATAAACTGTTTATTACCTATTGTTCTATATCCAGGTCCACTCTTTTGGAGATGAGTCAAAACCTACCAGAACTTGCCGTGTATGTGTTCTTGGTGGAGAAAGGTTAGGTTACAATCAATCTTTATATTTGCTTTTGATTATTTTCTTAATAAGATGTTCTTATGTTGAGTTGTATTGAGGCGTGTCTCCCTTTTTTGTAGGTCGCTCATTGCAAATCTTTCTGCTGCAAGCTGCTACAAGGTTGAACACTTGCATAAGCATGAGTACTGGGCTCTAGGTCAAAAGAAATCTCATCTACTGCCTTTTTTTATAGAGTTTACTTTATGAGATTTGATACTTTCATATGTTGGAATCTGCTGAGATTTTGTGAAACATGTTTCTTTTTTGGTAGTTGGGAATGCTAAGTTCTACTACATTGATGGATTCTTCGTCACAATATATCACCATAATCCATTCAGTTGGTATGTGAACATGCAGCTGCTAACAACAAGCTAAGAAGACATGATCCTTTATGAGAACCAGACATGTCATATTTTATAATGTCTTCTCTTTGATCAGATTTCAACACATTTCTCTACTGTTTCTTTCTAACAGTAGCAAGAATCAAGGTTTACTGACATCTGAAATATCTATCTACTCTCAGTTAGTACATGATTTTTTCTATTAAGAATTTTTTTATTAAGAATCTTAGTTATTGGATAAGTTGAGGTTTGTTTAGTTTTAGCAACCAGATGGAATCTTATAGAATCGTCAGTTTGGTAGATAACATCCATGTTGTTTCTTCTTACGTTCTTTGTTTTTAATTTTGTGTAAAAAATCAATTTGTGTGACATGTTTTTGTTGGGTATATTGTAATGTTCTCTGTTGAACAAATCGACAATGCACATTTTTGGATTAACTAAATTTTTTGTTTTCAAACCAAGAAAAAGGATTTGACAATCTGCAACAAGTTTTGATTCGATTAATTTGGTTTCTTTTTTACAATTATGTTTTCTATAAGTAAACACTGAAATAGTATAAGTAAACTGAAACGGGTAATCGAATAATGAAAAACAATATTTTGATCAATCTTTTTAGAAAAAGAGAGACATAAATTTTAGATAAAAGTACAAATCAGAAAATATAGATAAATAAATTCAATTGTCAAGTTTTCACTAATTTAGGTAAGGATTGACTATGTGACAGGTAATTAACCACTTTGGAATGGGCACTTTGAAAATTTTGCTAATTTTGAAAACAATTATATTTTTGAAAATTATAATTTTGGATAATTTCAACTAACTAAATAAAAAAATATTCATCGGAGAACTCTGCTATCCCGTCTAAATTTCTTACCCAAATTGTTTAGTAAAATTGTCTAACGAGTAATTATTTAAAAGAGAAAGAATATCAGACAAAAAATTCTGATGAATACGGAACGAGACGAGACGAGATGAAACAAATGAGACAGAACGAAAGGAGATGGATTGGGACGTGAGGGGACAAGACAGGATAGGACGTATTTTCCATTCTAAAGTAAACACGACTAGGTTTTTTTTTTTTAATTTACATGAAAATAACGCTTATAAAAATATTTTGTCCCGTGCTGTAGCACGGGTTAGTACCTAGTATAAGTTATAACCTATAAAAAGGTTAATAAATTGATATAGAGTAATATTGTTACATTAACTCCTTCTCGTAACTTATCAAGCTTGCTACATGGCATATGGAGTTCAATGAGATGGTCTGGTTGAAAGTTAAAAGGAATACATCTCATGGGACAATTACTCCATGAGACTGCAAGGAGCAAAGTGAGATTCTTAATCCAGAAAAAAATACTCTTCATCTTCTAGTGTATTTCCTTCATCTAGCCGAAGCTTTGAAATGATTTTTGAAATATGTAGAAAACTTTTCAACCGCGAGAATCCTTGGAGATTGAGGAATCCTAGAGATTCCAAATTGACATCGGATAGAAGAACCTCGAGTTTTGTGCATTCGTCCAACCTTAACACCTATAGTTTATGCAGATTTCAAATTGAAGAACAAAGTGTCACCAAAAGATGTGCACTCGCGCGCACAGATACAGTTCCCTGAGATCTGTGGCTTTATAAAGATCTGGAATCTCTTTCAAGTTTGTAGACCCACACAACATCATCTTCTTGAGACTTTGAAGTGGCTGAAAACAAAACATGAGATAAGATAACATACACGCTCCCAAAAAAAATATTATATCTACAATTCAGTAATCGAATTTGAATTGAAACATAAATTTTCAAGATAATGCAAGATAATTAAGACAACAATCTTTCTGTTCTAAAATATTAAAACGGACTCATAAGTAACACCATTAATTAAGGGCTAAAGATAAAACTTACAAGAATATATAGTACCTAAGTTCTTCCCACAGATTCTCAAGCTTACTATATTGCATTCTGAGTTCAACCAGACACTCTGCCCTAAAGCGAGAAGGCACACTCTTCAGAGGATATTCATTCCAATATAGCAATTTGAGTTTAAGTGGCAAATAAGTGAGGCCTTGAGGTAAATACAATTTGCCTTCTCTAGCCTTCTGCGACCATTCCTTGCCAAATTTTAGATATTCGAGATTATACATTCTTTTAAACGACATTTTATCAATAACCAATGATTCATTGATTTCTGATGTGTAACAACATATCGCTAGAACATTTTCTGTTCCCTGTAAGAAATTACCAAACATAAGTAAGTCATTATCTTAATAATCAAAAACATTTTATAAATTCTGCCATGAAACGAACACATGAACTTACGGTATTGTCGCTTACGACATCAGAAATCTCTTTAGCATCCACCAATAATCGGCGTTTTCCAGGGTTTAACTCTACGCGAACAATTTCTATACCAAACTTCTGATCATGCTTCGGACGATATAGCTTTGGCATTTGTTACGATATATTTTTGTAGCAAAATATTGCGACGATTAGGTACTAATTAGTTACAAAAAATTAAATTATAAGTTTAGTAGGAAATTTGTAGTAATTTGTAATAATTAGTGATACCACTAGATACAAAAAATAGTTTGTGAGAAATAGCGACGGATAAGCAACCATAGTTTTGTGAAAATTCTAAACATATTTTAGTAATTAATTTTGAGATAATTAGTTACACTTAAGTAACGACATTGTTGTAACAAATGTACCCACTATTGTAATTAGTAACTTAATTTGTAGTCACTAGTTACTAATTATTTTTGTGGTAAATAGCTACAGAGAAGTAACAATATAGGTGTAACAAATATACTCACTACTTTGTATAATAACAAAATTTGTAGTATATTGTTCCAATAATTCTCATAAATTAAAGGTGTAGATCATTTATAATGACGTGAACTTCAGTACTTGACTCAAAATCTTAACATCATTTTTTTTTGTTAAAATTTTTAACATCATTTTTTTTTAATGTGAAAATAACACTAAAAATAGATATGTGACTTTTAGCATATTGTAATATTTTAAAAGTATAAATTTACAAGTTTCTAATTTTGCTTTCATCTTGTTGCTTTCTAAACCATCTAGCATGTATGGCTAGGTTGTGACTGAACAGAGATACAATCTTAGGCTGTTTTGTAGTTGGATTTATACTTGCTATGCCAAATGGTAGGGAAAGCTAGAAGCAAGCAACTGCAACCCCATGAATACAAAACTATGGCACTCTTCTTTACTTTTTAGATGATACACATATGAAGTGTGTTTAAGGATTGTGATTAAGGATATATCTTATTCCGCCAGGACAGATATGTAAAATAAAATTGAATTTTCCTCTATATGATCAGTGGTTACAAGCTATATCTACTTATCTTGTTGTTCTCAAATCTCTAGGGTGCTATTATGGCTGTTGGTTCTAGTTTAAAATGCAGGTTCTGGTTTTGGTTTTTAAAAACTGTAGGTTCTGGTTTTGGTTTTCAAAAACTGCAGGTTCTGGTTTTGGTTTTCAAAAACTGCAGGTTCTGGTTTTTCAAAAATTGTAGGTTCTAGTTTAAAATGCAGGTTCTGGTTTTTCAAAAACTGCAGGTTCTAGTTTAAAATGCAGGTTCTGGTTTTGGTTTTCAAAAACTGCAGCTTTTCTTGTCTACATTCTAGTTTTCCATTGTTGAATCACTTTCAAGAGTGTGTGTCAAGTTTAAATTCAAAACACTTGTACACAAAATTAATTATTAAGAAGCCAAAACTAGAATTTACTATTGGAAGTTTACTCTGTTTCCCATGTGATTCACTTTACCATCAGTATAAGTCTTTCAAGTTATCATTGTTTCAAAACTATGTTGTTTTGTTTATTTTGTAGAGACAAAGAGAAGGCACTGAGTCTTCCATGTTGCGTGTATTGAGAGAGACTCATGGAAGATGTGACGGGACTTATGTGGACGGGCACAGTCAATTGACGAAGAACTTCAAAGACAAATGGAAGCCATCTCTCAAGGCTTCCGTTGGCCCAACCAACGACGGCTCAGAGATCACACAACTTGATGAAGATGAATTGTACATGAAGGTAACAGATTCAATTCTTACTCCAATCCTCATGTTTTAAACATTTAATTACTTCTATTTCTTTTATACTTTGGAATGAACTAGCTAGATTCTTATACTAAAAACATATAAAACATAATTACATTGTTAGACACAGTAGTTATAAAAAAATTGTAGAAAACACAATCCATTTGCTTTCGTTCATTTAATTGATTAAAATAGGTTGTAATTGTTCAATCTCATGGTTGAAAAAAATATAGCATCATCAGGGACCAAAAGCGATGTTACGTTTTCAACTGTTTTATTGATTTTTGGTTTGTGGTTCTGTTCTAACAATGTTCTATCTTTGGAAGTTTATGAAAGTGTTATCTAACTTCTTCTTTTTTCAGTATGTACCATCTCATAATGGGAAGATATTTGGTCGTGGAGAACAGTTTTCTACTCTTGAGCGTGGGGAAAGCTCTGCTGGTGCAATAGCCAGAATTTCACTTGAACGTCAAGTCTCCACCTTGCAACAGCAGCTGGCTGATGTGGTTGAGTACATGAAGAAGTACATGCCTGAATGAGCGACCATCAACTTCCCTTCTGCTCAGCCCACACAAAGCACCGGCGCTGGCCCATCTCGCTTCAACAACAATCATGATGCTGAACCTGGTAATCCAACAAAGGAACATGCTGAAGTTACTCCCATAGTTTCATATCCTAACCAAGTTCCCGATGAGGCAAACCAAGAAGATGACAATGCTGATGAGGACAATGGTTGCGCAAGTTGGTGAAGTGAATGGTGATGTTAGACCTCTATCTCTTTTCTCATCTTAATTAAGACATTATGCTTATCAAGTTTTTCATATGCTAGCTCTCCCTATTGTTTTTCTACTTTTGAAACTCTGTTTATGAATGCTTGTTTTTTGTAGGCCGTGATGTATGATCTACATGTTTGTGTTCTACTTTTGAAACTTTTTGTATGAATGCTTGTTTCTTGATATTGTGGAGATTCGTTACAATATCTTTCTGTAGCTCGTACGTTACAAGACAAACGTAGTTGTTCGTAACTATTAGCGTATGGGTTTTAATAACAAATAGTCACAAAAATATTGAAACAAAATTGTAGCAAATGACCACTGTTTTATTAATCCCAAATTGTAGCAAATTTGTTACAACAAAATTGTGGTATTCGTAACTATCAGCGAGAACTTAGTTTGTGAGAAGTTGTAACAACCCGTTACAATATATCTGAGACTAAATTGAAGCAAATTGACATAATAATAACCGTAGCAAATTTGTAACTAATTTGCTACGATTTCTCACAACGGGTATTTAGCTACTATCTTATAGGCGCAAATAAATTTTTGTAACAAATTTGTAGCAAACCAATTTTTGTTACAAAAACTTTTCAGCTAGTACATAGCTAAAATATTATCCGTAAATATACAACCCAAAAACTGTAGTGTGAAGCAAACTGTCCATTGCACAATTTTATACGAGGATGTTATAAGTATGAAAGACTTTTCAGCTAGTATTCTAATACCATTGTTAACAGTATCTCCAAGCAAGTCTTTGATGTAACCTAGTGTATGGCCATTAAATTACACACAATGTAAAGAAATATTTCCTGATCTTCCTTTTCTAATCTATCGTAGCTGTTTCTTATTGTTTTTGTTTGGTTGTGCTTCAGGACCTTTCTTTCAGCGAGCCATTTAAACTCATCTCTGTAGAACCGAATATTGTCCAGACGATTTTGAGCTTTGTTCCGAATCGCCTTTGCTACCTTGTCCCGAGAGGATCAAAGCCTACCTTGCTCTGATTTCAGTTTCCTTTCAAGATCAACACCTCATGACTCAAGAGCATTTTTATCCCTGATGGCCTGCTCTAAGAGGACGGACTTCTCAGAAAAGAGCAAGTCTTTGCTCTCTAGCGACTAGAGTGCCTTTCCTAAACTTGTTGCCAGAGATTCACGCTTCAGTTTGGCATTAGAGGCTCTCTGAGCCAGATCGGCATTCTGTTTGTGCAACTCGTCAATCTCTTTCTCTTTGGCATTAAGGGAATCTATCGCCTGCTTGGCCAAATTTTCCACCTGAGCGAGTCCTTTATGATGACGACTTCAATCCCCTCGGTTGAGCTCCATTTTGTATTGCATTACCAAGGTTGTGATACGCCAAAGTCTGCAATGGACAATGCGCATATAGAGGATTTGCATCTAAGTTAAAAGCAAGACCTGATATTTCGGTTTACCTGCATCGATGATTGAGCATACTTTTCGTACGCCTACGACAACGGTTTGGAGTCATTTTCACACAACAAGCAATCTTGGCGCATTCAATCCGGTTGGAAACAAAAGGGTCATCCTTGGGGTACTAAAATGAGAAGGATTCGGGAAGCGTTTCTTTGTAGACAAGGATTTATTTAAGAGAAGGGGACTCTAATTTTGGGCATGAAGAAGATGTCGATCTCTTCTTCCCTAGAGCAGATTTTTCCCGCGTCAGGATTACTTTCTTTGCATCCATCTCAGAAATCAGCTTAGAGTCAAGTTCAGATCCTCGACCCACAATCATAGACAGAACAACGCTAGGCTCTGCTGAAAGGCTTGGGGTTTGATCAGCTACTTCCCTGGCCGGAAGGACCTAAAGCAGGAGACAGAGCTTCATTAGATAAAATCAAGTCTAGCTCGGGCAGATTGTAGACCTCAGGAGTAATGATTTCTCTGCTGAAAGGCTTGGGGTTCAACTCCAACCATTTTCTTAACGGCGGCCTTAACTCGAGAACGATTAAAGTTAGACCACTTTGTGTTCGAAATAGCCTGAAGTCTTCCAAGGATGCTTTCAACGTCACTGGGCAGGACTTTGGAGAACGAAGGAAAATCTGAGGAAAATAAAGGAATGTTATCAGTAACAGATTATGTTTAAAGCAGCAAAGAAGAAGTCCCGGAACACTACCAACAGTTTCTTGGCCCTTTCTCCTCTTCCCAACAAAAAAGGATCCGAAAGAGTTTTTATCTACTCGGACGTCGAAGTAATGTTTTTCCCAGGCATAAAATTTACTCACTTTGGGACCTGGAACGATATTCCACTTGGGGTGCATTGTTATTTGGAAGCGCCCGGGAGTGGTCTTCAAAATTTTGAACTGAGTAACCTCTTAAATGAACAAAGGAAGAATTTCAAGTCCAAGTTTGACCCCCATTTTGACTATTCCAACAATATTGCAAACCAAAGCATGAGCAAGTAGACATACCGCAATACCTCAGCGACTACCGTATCTCAATAATAATTGAGGAAAGGGAAACCAAAGGTGGAAATTTTGGAAGTACGCTTCATAGAGGCAGATATATACTCTCGGCGGGTTCCAGGGACGCTGGTCTTAACTTGGAACCAAATACTAAACTCCAAGATCATAAAACTCGTAGTCTTTAAACAGACCGCACAGAGATTTCTCGTCAGAGTGTGGATGGAATTGCAGGGCTTTCAAAATCTGGAGCAGCAAAGACATCTTCGACCATCACGGAACTACCGAGGACCAGGGGTTTTCAATTGGTGAAGAAGCCGGTATTACACTAAGACTTGGGTTTCAAGTCAAGCTTCTATCTGAACTATCATCTTGATTGATAGCCATCTGGGTTTGGTTTTGGGGATTGCGTTCACGGAACAATAGGACAGTACTTTTTGGACCTAGGCGCAGTTCCAGAAGTCGTAACACTCTTAGCACGTCTAATTCGTCGCTGAGTAGCAGATTAACGGAACATTGTCGCTCTCTGTTGGCGTAGTAGTCTCATCGGAAACAAGATTACCAGAGGAACGGACCATGTTGCAATTCCAGGCGGATTATTCCAAGTTCGGAATCTATCTGAGACTAAAAATAAAGAAAAAAGGGGACGAGGTTACCTTCAGCTTAAGTACCCGAGATCGAAGAACGGCGAAAGACGGTTTGTGCGACGCGGAAAAGTAAAATTCTCTTCAAATGACTAATTGGTCACTTCAAGGAAACAACATGTGCGAAGATACGGCAGCTTCCTCAGGAAGCCTTTCAAGAATTAAGTTTGTGATTGTTTACACCGAGCTAATAGATTAGTTCACTTCGTTGAGCTCCGAGTTGCACCCTCCCTCAACGAACTTGGGGGACTCATTGTAGGAGGGTGATTTAGCACTACCCGGTTAGCCCGGAGTAAACCATCACATACAGGATTTAAGGAACAAAGCAAGGCCCGGCCCATCAAGACTCTCAGCTCGGAGAAGGATGTTAAGGGAGGATTACTGATTTGATACCCGAGCTAGAGGCCGACTTGGAGGGAAATGTGTACAAGACATTTGATAAACTGGATGTCCACATAAGAAAATATTTTTGAATTTACAGAAAAAATACAAATATATTCTCTTTGAAAAAGAAAAAGAAAATCCTAAAAAAGTCTGTTTGGTAAACTAAATGTCCACAATAGAAAGATAACATGTTACAGAAAATCACTCTTTATGTAACAATTAAAGTCCATTCAAAAAAGTTGAAATCTACAATGAAATGAGTTTATCATATTTTTTTTTGTTAATTCCATATTTTGGATTTTTGAAAGCCCAAATATTTAAGAAATTATTACTTTAATATATATATAATATAAATAGAACTAAAGCCAAAATATTCAGGAAATTAGTACTTTTATAAGAATTCATAGTAAATATATATTTTTTTTACTTAGGGCACTGATAATTGCAACGACATATGAAGTTTATCCTGTCTTTGGCCAGAGAACAACTCGCCAGCCCTTGCCTCTTCAACACATATATCAACCCACACTCTTGGGAATCACACTTACTCTTTTTAAACAGAATTTCCTCACAACTAAATGGTGCTGAATTCACATTTCCGACCACTCCTGTTTATTACACCAAAATTTATAAGAAAATATAGTTTTTCATTAAAAGAAATTTGTTTTGATACAAAACAATAACATGGCATTCATAAAAAAAAAAAGATCGATTATTTGTAATATATTTAGTCAATATTAAATATATAGATACATACCAAGCACGAAAATGTTGAAGATGGCTAAAACGGTGAACAAGAGTTGAATGTGTTTAGTCATCGTAGACGATAGAAATGGATTGATGTTGTTTTTCAAATGATAAAAAGAAAGAACATAATGTGTTATAACTAAGAAGTTATGTCTATTTCACTTTTAAACAAATCTATTTTTGGCTATGTATCTCCTTAAATTGTGATTTGACGGGCTCTAGATTAACGCAAACTCCGTTTATTTGTATTGATCTGGTCAACGCAAACTCGAAATTTTTGTTAATCTAATATGTAAAATATTTAAATTCATTATTTTTTACTATATATATATATTTTTTTATAAACCTTCGAGGTGCAGTCTTCTCCTTTACTTTTGGTTGTACAGTGTTAAAGTGGTGGTGGTTTGCTGTACGTGGATTTTCTAACCCGTGGGAGATGGGTTCGTGTAACTATTAGGGATACAACTTCATGCTCGGGGATTGTTGTTAGAGGCGGCTTCTTTGACTGCCGGTAAATGCTCTCCGGTGCCGTCGGGTGTGATTTAGTCCACTCCACGTTGATCATGGTTTTCATTTTTTAAGAAAAACTTTCATTTGCTGCGCACCACATATTCCGTTTGTCCCATAGCTAGCCCCCGGCATATTACCTTTGAACCCAAAACCCGAATGTCCACCCGAACTAAATGTAAAAATATCTATTTAAAGGAATTTGAACCTAGAACCTTAAGTATTTAAGAGTGCATCTTTAACCATTTTACAATCTTAGTTTCTATGTCCTAATGTAAAACGTTAAATATTTCTATATATATAAGTGTTTTAAATTTTGTTTATTTTATTTTTTTGTTCATGGTTTGTTTGAGTTCGGGTATACCCAAATTACCCGAACCCGATCCAATAGTATAAAATACCCGAACGGGTTCTATATATCTAAACCTGAAAACCCGAAACCCTGAATGCCCAGGGCTATCCATAGCTAGTGACTGATCATGAGTACGATTGGTCGAGCCCTCTCTCGCCCCATTATTCTAAAAAAAACGTAGAGAGTAGTTTCTAGTTCTTCTTCCAATTAAATTAAGGATACGCCATTCTCAATTTGGAATTAGCAATATAATTTTCGTTTCAGTAACTTGCGTTAATATCTTAAGACTAAAGAAACGTTACAACAGCAGTAAGTTTTTCTGTCACCAAATTAAAAAAAAAAAAAAAAAACACCCTATGAATTAATAGAAAATCTTGGATCACCAAAAAATTTGGTTCAAAGTTGCACCAAATTCGAAGTCCCTCCAAATAATTTAATCATGTTTCAATGCATCTTCGCAAATCTCAGTTTTGCTATAAACACTCCCCAAAGTAGTTTATTTAACTAAAGTATCAAACGCTATCATATACTCATTATTATTATTGAGTAAAAGCAAGCTGTCCAGTGTATCATTATTTGTTTGTATAGGTTCATCTTTTATGTCGACGTATTAACTTCTTATTCCATGAATTTGACGTTGTAATTTTGATTAAATAATGATACACTGGACTTGCTTTTACGATAATAATGAGTAAAATCTTGTTAAATATTCGATGAACCTACAAAAAAGAATTATAATAAAAATGTAGACTAACCAAGTGTTTTAATCACAAACCAGTACCACTAACTCGTAAACGAATCAGCACACTACTCTCTATTTTACACACTCTTTGAAAGTCTCGATGATGAATGATATGAAGTTCTTGATGATCATCGCCGTCATCATCTCGGCGTCTTTGTTTCCAGCGTTGGTGTTCGGATCTCGTCCGGTGAAGTGTGACAATTGCATTGACAGTGGAGAAGAAAAGATCACCATGATGAAGAAGATGAGATCAAGTTTGGATTTGAGCCGTAGGATTCTTCAAGCTTCAAGATATATAAACTACGATGCAATGAAGCAAAATAAACCAGCTAAACCAGATGGTAAACCTGATCAACCGGATAACACTTACCGACGAGGTTGCACTGCCGCTACAGAATGCCACCGCTTTACGAATTAAACAATTCACAATTCGAATAGTTTGTTGTGTTTTATTTTATTTTTCGTTAGTTTTTTTTCCCAATCGCATTTCACAATTCTCATTGTGATAAAATGAGACCTAATAATTATGATTAGAATTTGCACTGTAGTAAAAAAATGATTATTAAGTGAATCATATGAAAACCATCTTGTCAATATTAGTCTATGGACATTTACATATGTACAGCTACATCTTCATCATCAGTATCATCATCTTCCCAGTCGAGGTTAAATGAATTAGCAGCTTTCTTAAGCTCGGTTAAACCGGTGAGATCTTCCAGGTATGTAGGATGGTTAATAGCTTCAAGTAAGAAACTGTTACCTCTCTCTCGATACTCCGATATCACCTGAATATAATAAAAGTTTAAAAAACGTTATGATCAAGCTTCGCGAGAGCTTACGGTTCTGTTCTGTTAGAAAAGTTTTCATGTGGAAAAACTTACGGTTTCAGAGCAAGCGGTGCAGCTGTTGGAGGCTTGCCCAAGCAGCGTGATCTGTGAGAACTGAGAAACTGAGCTTCGAATCTGATGAGGTAATATCCCGAGAGGCGAATCATCATTGTTTCCTCCATTACTCGAGCTCGAATTGTCGCCTTTTGCATTGATACTGTATTAAACATATGTAAGACGATAAGCCTGAGGATTGAATTCTCAATGTATTCGGTTTTACGAAAGACTTACCCAAGTGGGTGTTGTAGGACTCCGACTAAGAGTTCAACGGCAAGGGCTCCTGCAATAGGAGCTAGACCTGGGCGTGTAACAGTGCATTGCTGGTCTAGAGTTCGATCAGTCATTGACTGCAAGATACAAGAAAAGAGCGGGGTTAGGACGAATCAGAACTGAACAGAGGTATCACAAAACAACAACAAAATAACAAAACCAAAGAAGCCAGGGAATTACATCCTGAGGTGCAACCACATCGTTGCAAAAGTAACATCCAAGTCTCTGTTTGTTTGTCTTGTTCATGTCAAGATTCTGCATATCATCAGACAGGGATGTCGGGCCAGCGCCATGGCGCATTACCATGTAGCTGTCGAAACCTAAAGCCGCGTTTATAGCGATCTGAATTTCAATTCAAACACCAACATATCAAGCAGATTGTTATTATACTTATACTTAAACCAGCAAGATAGAAAGAAAGAAACAGAGTTGAGTTACCTTATTGGCATTAGCACAAAGAAGAGAAGGTAACCACCGGCTTTCTCTTGTATCAGTTAACAAGAACACGGCATCATGAGATTCAATCAATTCGCTAAGACGTTTACAATCTGCGAGAACAGAATCCTCTTCTTGGCTAGAAATCGGATGTCCAGGCATCGGTATAGCCATAACAACTCCACTAGATTCCATTGCTGGAAATATCTGTTTGAGGCTTTTAACAGCAGCAACCGCTTTGAACTCGCCTCCTACACAATCTTCAAATGTGTAGAGAGATTGCCTGACTGGATTAGACATAGCTACTTTGCCATAGTCAACAAAGGTGATATTGCGGATTCCCCAACCCTAAAGAAAGAGAAAGATAAAAGAAGATTTTTAATTAATCGGATGAGTTTGTCAAATTGTTGATCTTGAACTCTCTTCGTTACATACCATAAGGGTACGAGCAACTTGGCAGCCCAATGTACCAGCTCCAAGAAGAAGGCATTTGACAGAGGACAAAACGTTTAAGTCAAGAGACGGTAATGCACGCCATCTCATTAACTTTAAGTTTAAATCAACAGCAGAAACAGCCAACCTGCGAAAAGACGAGAATCCGTTTCTTTAATCAGACTATACCTATTTATTTGTTATAATCTTTGACATGGAACAGAAAATCACCTTGTTGGATCCATAGAATTAGCAAGGCTAATGGATCGGGGTACTCGTTTCCCTTTGTTAAGCTCCCATCCCACTGAGTTAGGCACAGTCTCAGCTGATTCACCTGATGCAAGTGTAACTGAGGCTTGACCAACAAGGGAAAGGTTCAAGTCAGCGAAACCACGACTCTCTCTGTAGCAAAAGAACCAAACTGTCTCGAGGCTCCATCTTGCACGTATAAGTGCCAAGTAATTTCGAAGTGGCCAGCCAGGATTATTAGGAAGGTGACATGGATCATAGAAACCGAAAAGCAACTGCAGGAAGAAAGATAGATAAAGGTGAATTTTTCTTTCTGGTTTTTTACGTATACTAAAGAGTTAGTTGTTACACATTACCTTATGATGATCACCTTGGCACGCTTCCCAGTCTTTAAGATGTCTGATACTAGCTTTTGAATCAGAAGAAACCGAAACCAAAAAGAATGGAACATCTACAGCAGCAAAAACACAACGATTCATAACATATATTCAGTTGCTACTCGTTGAAACTGAATAATACCAGAACAAGAATGTTGAGTACCAGTAGTTAAATCTGAGTTGCGCCACTCGTTACAAGCAGCGGATACTGACTCCGCCTCTTCAGAACTAAAATACTCTGAAGCTGGCTTTAATTCTACCAAACTTGCAGGAGGATCAAGTACAAGCGCAGGAAACGCAAACCAATACCGGAAACTCCATTTCTTAAGGTCTGCAAAGGAGATAACAAGGAATCTTGATAACACAGCAGGGTCCTCAAGTGCTTTTCCTGATTGAATATCATCCCAAATCTATAATCTCACCAACAAAATAAGATTAGACTTACACAACACAAGAACTGATGAGAACCAAGTCAGAGACAAGTTTTTGTATTAACCTTGTTTGCTTCTGCTTTGAGAAGACTTTGTTTGTCAAGTTTATCGAAGCTTTCGAGGGTATTGGTGTTATACAAAATTCCAGGAACAGGACACTTATTCCTATTTCCATGGCTAGTACTAGCAACCGATGATTGTTCATCTAAAGGCAATGACTCTGATAAAAGAGTCAGATGATTTGAGACTTGTGGATGTGAACATGGTCCATAAAAACCTGAAATTTTCCACATTAATTCCCATCACATTAACACGATATAACGAACCAAAAACAGAGGAAACCTAAATCTGAATTTATTAAGGATCATAAAACAGAGGATTTTAAAGTTTTCAACTTTTTTCTGATTCTCTAAACCTAAACGGATCCTAAGAACTTGCCCAGAAGTTAATACATCAAAATTTATGTAACAAAATCGATGAATTGGGTATTTGTGTTTTGTGTGTTTACCGGTGATTGGAATCGGAGAATCGTCGATTCCGAGTTTATCGAGTTTCAAAGAGGAGAAGCTGTGCCAGAAACCTTCGTCGACGGAACTGTTCAATGGAGCGAATTGAAGTATGGTTGGTGAAGTTTCTTTCTCAGACATGGCTGAGATTGCAATTTTGCTGATGAGAAGGGTCAATGAGTAAGGCAAAGAAGAAGACGATGACGGAGAGAAGAGAGAAAGAGGAGTCGTGCCAGGAACAGGGTCAATCTGGGTCGGGTCACCTTTAAGTTGAAGCAAACCAAAACCGGTTTAATTTAAAAAAAACACAAATCGAACGGTTTAGATTTTACCAACTAAACCAAACCGAACCAAATTCGGTTTTGTACTGTCTTTTTTTTGTGTTTATGTAATAAAATCATCGATTTTACCAACTAAACCAAACCGAACCAAATCTATGCATCCCTCTCTCTTTTCGTTTTGTACTGTCTTCTCAGTTTTATTTGTTAGTTGTTTGATTGAAGTAAACCCTTCACAATCCTTTTTTATGGGAAAGGGTGTAAAAAATACAGATCCTAATTATGTTTACCAAAATTTCATATTGTTGGATCCCAAAAACATAAAAACATTATTTTATTTTTCTGGCATGTATTTTATACTTGCCAAAAAAAACAAAATAAACTGATAACTGATATTATTTTTACCATTGGATATCTGAAATTTTTGTTTATTAGAAAAAATCTAAACTTTCATTTCTTATCAATTTTTCAATTTCACTCAGTGGAATTTTATTACGTATATGCTTCAAATTACCCCTAGCTAATACCGTCCAAATTTATCGACTTATATGTAAAAGAAATGTTTCGATATTATCAAATCTTTCTGCATCACATGATAAACGTAATTACAATTTCACAAAATGCATACAACCAACCATCTGAAATTCTGAATATAATTTTTTCTTACACAAACTATTCACATTATTTATAGACATAAATCATATCGCACACGCAAATACACAATTAAAAGCATAACCGGGTACTGAACCGGATTTGATATCATAGGGTAGGGTAAGAAGCTTTCATGGCAAGACCACATAATCCTTCTTTAGCCTTGACATCTTTTTGAATCCTCATGTATCCACTCTCTCCCCACTTTGTTCCCCAAGAATTCTTGATGATCCAATACTTTGATCCGTTCGTAGATTCACCGTATCCGATAGCAGTCACTGCGTGATCAAGATACGTAGTGCACTCTCCAGTGAACACACCAGACGAGTAGAATTGGAAATCAAAACCACCTCCTTCGATTCCAACGCTAACTGGTTGGTGTGCCACTGCCTTCATCAGTGCGTTTTCGTCGTTAGCCGGAACATCCTCATAACCTATGTATGTACGATGTGTAACCATGTCAAGATTAATAAGTTCAACATATTTGGCTAATGAATTCCGGGCTTGTTTTTTGATTAAAATAACTTAATTATTTTTATGTTTTAAGAAATTATTTTACATTGACTTAATTAATATAAATGTATTTTTTACTTTTTAATTTGGTTTTTCTGATTGTGGCTGTTAAAATGAAAAAACCAATTTTGTTTATAGGCAGATTTTGGTTCTGTTCGGCTAAAAGTGAAACCTGTGATAGAAGTTGCTTTCGGGTTGGTCTTTTTGGAATTGCAAGTACCATCTTCTCCTTTGTAAGGATAATTTGATTCGGTTGTTAAACCGCCGGTCGCCTTTATATGCTCGAACGCGGTGTCCATTAAACCGCCGTCGCAGCCAAAATCGTTTGTGTCGCAGTCCACAAGTTGTTGTTCAGACAAAGAGATAAGTTTGCCTTTCTTTATCTGAGCTGCTCCTTCAATAGCCGCAACCGCTGAAAACGCCCAACAACATCCTACACAAAATATGACTTCAATAGTCATCATAAATATTTTCATGTATATATACTATTGGATAACCCGTAACAACATATACCATCTCAATAAAATGGTATGAAACAAAATGAAAACATAGCAAAATATCATAAAGATGTAAAAAATTTATGAATAAAGATCTAATTTATACCGCAACTGCGCTGATCCTTGATAGGGGTCACAGCTCCTTTCGTCCTCCAATCAACAGAGATGGGCAAACTACCAGAAGAAACGTTTTGGTACCTAAACGCCCTCGTTTTAGTTTGGCCTAGGCTAGGCAAAGTCGAGACTCCTTTATAACCAGTGTACATTGAACGGAACTCGTCATTGGTTAAATCAGCAAACTGATTTACCGCAAGTTTGAACGTTCTACCGGCAGGCATGCTGTTCAAGAGTTCAATACGTTCAACGTTGCTTTTGAACACAGCGTAGCGATTGTTTTTCTCCTTCATATCCGCGTAAACGCGGCCGTGTTTAGTCATCCACTCGATGTGCCTCTTTTGCATGATGAGTTCATTGTCGAGTGGACGAGAAAGAGCGATGGAAAAACATATTGATAGAATTAGAGAGACCAAGAAACATACTTGCATCAGTTTAAAAGCCATTGCTTTAGGAAAGTTAAATGATTCTTGGTACTAGTTTGATTATTCCAAAAGGGTATTGAGATGGGTTTTATAGTGAAAAAAAGATTGGATGTAATTGGTAATCTTCACATGAAGTGACCGATCCAAATCAAAGCATTTTTGGTTTACAAGTAATGATCTCATACATTTATACATAACTAACTGATGGTTGATGTTTATTACGTAGTTTATTTTTTCTAACTGAAGTCAAGTTTTAATTTGTTCACTTCACTATGCTTGGATTTATATTTTTAGTTGCACTATGTTCATTGCCGTGTTCAGAGATATATGTTGAAGTTTTGCGTAAAGACTATGTTAGTTTGTGTATCTAGACGTAGTACACGAAACAAACGGGCCCATATATAAAAACTTATTTGACGCATTTAATTTTAATTAATTTTACAAAGAATTTTAAATTAATATTTAAAACCCCGTATTATTTATCGTGACTAATATTTAAAACGAATATATAAGTTTTATTTACGGAATTTCATATAAAATTTTGAAATTTTGGGTATAACTTCGGATACTCGATTAAAAATATCTCGTATTCATATTCTAAATTAATAATATGTATTTTTATTTTTGGTATTTTCAGGTTTGAATTCAGGTACGGATTTTCGGATAGAGGAGTGTAGAACTCAATATGATAAATCTAAAATTTTGTGTTTGGATTTAGGTCTATTTTCTTGAATCGGTTTCAGTTCTAATTTTTTGTTCCGGTTTTTTTATCCAGGCCTATAACAGAACTTAATAATCATATTTCTTAAACGTAGGTACCTTTCAAGGGTCAAAATCACTAATCTCATCAAAAACATGGAATCTTTTTTTTTGTCTTCTTATAATTAACTAATTTGAATTCAAGGATTCCGTTCTTACAAGAGAACCATTCGTGCAAGTTAAAAGCTTAATTAATCAAAGTAAAAAAAGAAGAAGAAAAATGAGTCGACAAAAATCAACTAATTTCCATCAAATCATCGAATCATTCATAGTCACACAAGTAAACTTCATTACGTTAAGTATTCTTTTGTAGATAAACGATATGATTTGCTAAAAGTTTCCTTTTCAATGATGTTTTCCACTAATTTCATATATTTTAATCTCTCTAAATATAGATATTATTAGGGATAATAGAAAAAGAAAAAAATAATAATTGTATATATTTTATTATATAAAGTTTGATATCAAAGTTACATATTAACAAAATTGTGACACGTGTCAATTGCATTATTGAGATGTAAAAATTCAAAATCTACTATAAACATATTTTATATAAAAGTAAAATAGAGAAAAGAAAACATAATTTTAATTAAAATCTTTATAAAAAAAACCTTTGTAAACTTTCAAATGTAAAACAAAAGTTTTGTTCTTAACAATTTTAAAAATATTAATACGGAATTATAAAAAAATTATAAAATTTAAACAGCTTTAAAATTTAGAAAAGATCATTATAAAGAAATTATATATATATATATATATATATATATATATATTTATCATAATACTTGAAATTTTAATATTGTTTACTTATTTTAATTTTAAGTTGCTAATTTTACAAGAAAAAAAGATTACTTTTTATATAAGATAAAAAATGATTCAATGATGACAAAAAAAAGGATTGTGAAAATTATACAACTATTACTGTTTCTAAAAAATGTAAATACTCACCTTTACATAAAGAAAAAAAATGTTGAACTAAAAAAATAAAAAATAAAAAATAAAAATAAATCGTCTCATATTATTTCCACCAATCAAATAATTTATTCAAAAAGACTACAATTGTAATATATAAGAAGGAAGTATGTAAAATTAACGTATACGTTTTTGTAACAATAAAAATGTTAAAGTGAAGAAACATATAATAGGTTATTTCATAAAGACAATTTGTTGGTAGTAGTAAAGACTAAAGAATATATTTTAACAGTAAAAAATATTTATGTGCACAAATACACTTTTAGTGGTAATATAGATAATATATTATAGCAAAAAAAACTATTTTCTATAACTAAAAGTTTATCTCTTTACTTTTATACATTGTTTTTACTTACAAAAAGAATTAAATATATATTCTTTATTAAATTTAATTTAATTTTAATAATTTTGACCTCGTCTACGACTATTTTCTTTAACTAAAAGTGTATCTAATTACTTTTTTTTTCTTTTTCAACCAAACAATAAATTAAACATAAATACTTCGGTTAGTTTCCCAAGCCAGAGGGAATGGGTTTACAAACAAATCTTCAGAGATAAGAGAACGCGAAGCACGGACAAGACAATCTGCCTTTGTATTTAATGCACGCGGGATCCAAGAGATAGAGAATAGTGGGAAGGACTCTAGCGAGTTAAACTCATCGAGCAGGTTGGAGAAGGACGACTAATCTTCAGGGGACTGCACCATAGTGATTAACTCAACACAATCAGTCTCGAAATATTTACAAGCGATCTCTGCAGCGCGTATCCACTCAATGCCCCACAAGAACGCTTTTAACTTCGAATGTAGAGGGGGGCTCCATCAATCTGACAACCAGGCATGGAGCTGACATGACTGCCGTAAAAGAGAGCGCCTCTTCCCAGGCTAACTAATCGCCCAAAGCCTGAGCAATTATATCATTCGCCTCGATCTTTAAACTTTGATTTTTTTTTTATTTATGACCTTCCAGATTGCCTATAAAATCCATGGTAATTGAAGAAGTTGATCAGGATCAGCCTGTTGTGACTTAGAGGCACCCCTCCAAAAAAAAATCTAAATTCGAGTACACTGACTCATGGAAAACCCTCTGACAAGACCGGAATCGAAGATAAATCCCAAATTTCACATGGCGAGGGCATTAAAAAAACATGATTAATAATCTCAACCACATAGTCACACCTTTTACACCAAATATCACATTGGACACCTTGGTGTATCTATTTACTTTTATAGATAGTTTTTACTTACTAAAAATATTTACTTTATATTCATCATTAAATTTTATTTTATTTTAAAAACTCTAAACCCACATATTGGGTTGGTCCTAATCTAGTATATATGTATTGAATAATAAAAGAGGGATACGTACGAAATTGCATTTTTGGACTTAAATCCAAACCATATATTTGGCTGAAGTGATAACGTCTAAAAGACTAAATTGAAATTGTTGTTTAAAAATGAAAAAGACTAAATTGAAATTGACAAATAACTGCATTTTTACAAATATAATGATTAGAAAAATGTTTTATTGTAATTTTTTAACACCAAACCCCAAAAAACGTTATTAGCATACAAATAAGTATTACAGATTTTTCACACGGTACTTAAAAAAGAATAACTGTAAACAGCAATATAATAAATAGTAACTGTAAAGGAAAAATGCAAATGAATACTTAACTTTTCACAATGGCATAAAATGCTCAGACATTTTCAATAACACTTTGTTATTGTGAAAGAATCACCCTTGTCGAATCCTCAAATTAAATCACAATCGATTTTTCCATGAACCAAAGTTATGTCTCATCCGAGTTTTGACTAACACGAGTGTGTCACTGTTTTGTTGACTTGCCGTAATCTTTCTTCTTCCTCGCTTTGCAGAAACACTTAAAAGCCCAGTTATAACTTATAACTATAATATGGCCCCAACTCATTCGCGAGACAAACAAACCTTCTAATAACCAGACCTTGTTTGGCCAACGCCAACGGCATAACCGCTGAAAGGTTTAAAAAAAAGAAAAGAATTATTATCTTAATCATATATATATATATATATATATATATATATATATATTTCTATTATCTTTATTGATTGTAGCTAATAAGAATATGATATATGTCTTTGTCTTTTTAAGAGGCGCCTCCTAAATAAAAGAATTAGGGCATCTCCATCAATGGTCATTAGCAAAGTTGCTTAAAAAATATTTTGTTATAAATTTTTTAAAAAAGTTAAATTAAGAACTTTTCAAGAAACAGTAAAATTTCATGGGTCCATTGAAGTTGCTAAACTTGAAATTTTAATTAAATTTCTTGATCTTAATTAAAAGAGATGCTTAATATGTCACTAGAACTTGTAAGGCCAAATCAGAGCAGTGATAAACTAGAGCAACACATAGAGGAAAGACCATTGATGAAATTTAAGCTCTTTAACTTGAGAAAACCCATAAATTTTCAAAAAAAAAAATCAATTCTTTTAAAAAACAATAAAAAAACAATAGGACAACTTCTCTAATCCGTAAAAGAATCAATTTCTCCACTCGTTTCCACAAAATCAAAGCAGTACCAACTCAGTCATAAAAAAGGCTTACTAATTCATTCTCCATACTCAATCGGACCAGCCTCAACCTGCGTCTTCAGTAAGCTGTATTTCTTGGTTATAAACCTGTTCCAAGTTTTTTTTTTTTTTTTTTG
>NC_025695.1:31262761-31303049 GCF_000633955.1 Camelina sativa
AAAACCTGTTCCAAGTTTGAAACACATCAAAGAGAGATTCAGACAAATGACAAATTCTACTTAAGGGCAAGTTAAGATAGCAAAAGCTCACCTAATAGTAATTTTACACTTGATGGTAATTTTACATACCAGCCTATATCTTCTCTAATAGAATTGGAACCAATTGGCTAAATTTCTAACCTGTGCCAAATCCAACAAGTATCCACGTTTTTCTATAAAAACTAAACCAAGCTAATCCAAGAAGAGATGAAGGAAACTGAAACCTGGCTCGTTCAAGCAGTGGGGCTAATGCCGAGATCCAGAAGAGAAGGGATATCACCATGCTCAACGTCTTCTCAAGAGGGAAAGTTTTTCAATTGATCAAAAGCAGCGATAGTCTTCCTAATCTCCAATTTCTGGTGGATTTGAAATAGAATCTTCTGGAAGGTAGAAGATGTTGATGTTGATATCGGTCACAATTAAAGATTTATAGTTCGGTAAAAAGAATGTCGAATCTCTCTTTATAACTCGGTGCCGAGGTACAATAATTCGGACTACAACGGTAGATGATATGAATTTAGACAAGCAAAGGAAAAGAAAGAAGACGAGTTTGGAGCTCGTCGACTTGTGTTCTGGACGAGACGTTAGCTAATCACTCGTACTTTCCGTAGTGTTTAGCTCTTTTTTTTTGTGTCCACTTTCTTGAATGTCGTATGTCCATATTTATAGAAAGTCGTATCGGTTTGTCACTTAAAAGGACCGAAATACCTCTCCTTCCTTTTAAGTGATTATTTGGGTCTTGGGAGATTCCTTATGGATTGGGCCTTGTGTAGGGAGGGGAATCCACCCCTAACAGTATTCCCCCCCACCTTCAGTTTGTAGTTGCTTAGGCAAAGAACTTTGTGCGTTGCTTTTGCGACGAGCTCAGTTATCCTACAATCCTTTCGTCCAAAGGCTGATCTGGACAAAAATTGGGAATCCGAAAAGTTTTCTGGGGACAAAGATCTGGAAACTGGAAGGTCGCGAGTGGGTTTTCCCATTTTCCGAGACAACCTGTCCAATCGCGCGCGTGAGATTTGCTAGCGCGTGAAATTCGGAACCCAAAACGTCGCTAATCACTTCACGTCCGCAATCATGATTGCCAAAACCCTTCCTTCGCCTATAAATACTTCTTTTCCCTTCATGATTTCTCATTTCTGCTGCTCCTCCGCCGTAAGGTACGACTGCCCTCCTCTCTTTATTTCCTTGTTTTTGTTTCCATTCTTTATGCCTTCTTCCGTATCGGTCGATCCCTCTGCCGCGAGCCACCTCCGGGAGGTTATTCCTTCCAATTCCGAAGATTCGGGAAAATCCACTTGCCGCAGGGTTCGATCCCCTTCTCCCGAGCGATCTTCTTCTGACTCTACGGATTCCGAAGAGGCAAAGCTCGCCGTCCTTCAGCGCCGCTTATTCCCCAGTTCAGCGGTTCCCAGTTCGTCCAATCTTCCTTGCAAAGTACCCTCTCTGGTCGACGAGTCTTCTTTCGACGAGGGATTTTCTCTAGGTTTGGACGGGGCTCCCCCCATGAGCTCGAACATGTTCTCTTTTGTCCGTTACTCCACGTTAAAGCTAGAGGCGGCCACCAAGGCTGTTCAACTTGGGAAGTTGAACGCTCGGCCAAACATTCGAATCCCGTCTAAAAATCAGCGTCCTTGGGATGTTCCCCCTGGTTTCATTTGCCTCTCAGAGAAATTCTTCACCGAGTGCGGGCTTACCTTTCCTCTCCCCGCCTTCTTGATGACATACTTCGCCAGGTGTAAGGCGGCCATTTCACAATTTTCCCCCGTGACCTTCTGCAACACGGTGGGCCTTTCTATTATGGCCGAGGCGGCAGGCGTCAAGCTTACATGTGACCATCTTGAGGAATTGACGACCCTTAATTCGGCGAATCGATCCATGTCTCCCGAAATTCACTACTTAGCCTTCGCGAAGAAACTAACCCTCGTTGAAGGTGCGAAGGGCAAAACCTAAAATTGGGGGCTCTACTACTTCTGCCTGGATATCGTCCCGGGGGTCCTTGAGGATCCTTCTATCCCCTTGGTCTCTGGGTAAAATCCTTCACCCGGTAGCCGACCGATCCTTCTTGCGTCGTTTTCTTCGTTCCCGTTTGCTGACTCAATTCCTATGTGTTTTTTCTTTTGTTTTTCAGTTGTCATTCCTCGGTGTCTCCTGCCGTGTTTCGCCTCGTTCCAAGCCGAGATAGACGTGATCAAGCTTTTCTGCCCTTACGTTTGGTTGGGTACCGAACTTAAAAAGGATCGTCCAAGGAAAGCTCGAGCTCCGTCGAAAAAGAAAACAGGTAACCCTGTTGGTCTAGACTAATGCTGGTATCTTTTTGACATATCTTCATTTCCGTAAAAACTTGCTTGTCGATTAGTTTTTAGCCGAGACAATGGGAAAACTGAACATGACCGTTCCTGATGCGTCTGCTCGTTATCGTCAAACATCCAAGATGACTCCACCGCCTCGTCCAGATAACCGTTTGGACTCTCGTCCAGAGACCCGTACCGTCGATGTTGGCTTGTCTCGTAGTGATCATGCTCCTCAAGGTCGTCGTTCGGCGGAGATTCGCGAGGGAAAAGAGCTCGCCAAAACCAATCCTCTTCCTTCGAATCGCCATGTTGGGCCCACCGAGATGCTCCCCTCTCGAAAGAAGGTCAACAAGACTTCCAGTCGTCAAGTCGAGGTGACCAAAAGTCCTCAGAAGAGGAAGGACGGTTTGGGTCAGGAGCGGCCTGATCCTTCAAAGAAGCAGAAGACGACGGATTACCGTTTGGAGTTCGCCCACTCCTCCGCTGCTCGGTCCTTCCTAGATGATTCCCAATCATATGCCGAGCTGTTTCGTAAGATCCACTTTGGCTCTGGTCGCTTGCTGCCTGTTGAACGGATGAAAGAAGAGGATGCGGTTACCGACGTTGCCCAAACTGTCTACGAGGTTCGCCCATTCCCTCTGTGGTTTATTCCTTTTTCTTTTGTTTAGCTAACTATCGCGTGTCTCACAGCTTATTGCGCACACGAATCGTATGACTTCGCGCTATGAACGTTGCATTCGTGACTTGGAGAACTCCCGCTCGAATCCTCTGAACCCTTCAAAGAGGATTGAGCGTCTTGAAGCTCAGCTCGGGGAAGCCGTTCGTTCCAACCAGAGGCTGAGTGACGAGGTGTCGAAGCTCGAACACCACCGTCGTGGGGTAATCGTGCAAAGAGACGATCTTCTCTCGAAGCTAAAGGCGTCTGATTCTTCCTGTAATGGGCTTCGACTTACCCTTAGCTCGGAGACCAAAAGGCTTAGAGACCGTTACGAGGAGTTTGACATCTTCGAAATGATCGACGCCTACCATCAACTGTCTGGTCGCGCATAAAGGCTATTGTCGAAGTACAAAGAATACGCCGAGGCAGTTAAGGTGTCCAGGGAGAAGTTTCTGGAATACAATCAAGCCGTCGGTAATGTGCAAATGCTTGAGACGCTTCTTGCTGATGGTCAGATTTCTCTTCTCGCGGATGGAGTCCAGGAGAAGGTCGTTGCTGTGACGTTTCAGCATCTCCTTGGTTTTTACCGAGCCTCTTCCCGCGATCCCTAAATGGGTAAGGTCTCCAGAGAGTGGGGATACCGGAAGGCGAGACGACGAGGTTGAAGTTGAGGGATCGGAGAGCGAGGACATCCAAATTGATACCTGGGAATAGATGTCCCGCAGAACGGCTGTCGGGACGATGGTACTCCCTGGTTACTGGCCTTGTATCTTGATTTTTTCGTTGTGTTAGTTCGCCGTGTTTTGGGGTCGGCTCCCTGTATCTTTCCTTTGTATTTTGATTTTGTCTTGGACCTTGCATTATTTACCGGATCTCTTTAAATTTCCAGCTATCAGATACTTTGACTTTACAACATGTGTCGATCATTCAACGGGTATGGCTTTCGAGGCCCATTGATTGGTCGCTTTCCCTCGGGAGCTCACGTGTTTCTTCCTATAAATTAACCCTTCAAGTTTCTTTATTCTCCACCGTTTGTTTCTCCTCTTCCTTTTTCCTTTCGTTTTTCTTTGTTAGTTCTTCTTTCAGACATGTTTGGTCGTCGTTATGCCTATGAAAACGAGGTCGGGGTGGCTGAGGAGGGTGCGAGAGCAGCTTGCTGTGAGATCAGACGACGTAATTCGTTCGGAGATCGAATTTTATCATGCTCGGATCCAGAGGCTGGGAGCTTATATCAAGGCTACAAATCGTATGTTAGAGCGTCACTTCCAGTTCTGCCTTGTGGATGGGACCGTGGAGTATCTCGAGCATTTGGTCGACGATGAATTCTTCATTTCGAAATAGAGATGGGACTGATTGCTAGAGGAGTGTTCTCGCCGCGAAACGTTACTAGCTGAAGTGGTGGTTCCTGACCTCGAAGAGGGCGATCTCGAGCCCATCGGCAGAAGGCCCTTCGAAGATCATGCGGAACTCGATGCTTGCTGAGATTGGGTCAACGTGTTGCGTTGTTACATCAATTAGTCGAGCTGAAGGGATCTGCTCGTATCCCGAGAAGATGGTTGCCAGGGGTTCGGACGTCCAAGTAGACAAGATAGAGGAGTTGAGGGGAGAATGCCGATTTTGGCAGGTAAAGTTTGGCGAGCTTGAGTTCGGCGAACCCTCGAATGCCGACCTGGGAATCGAGGGCTGAATTCGTTCTTCTGGTGGTGCTCGCCTGTTTTTATTAGTTTCCCTTCTTTCTTTTGTACCCTACTAGGGTCGGTTCCCGTGACAGATTATTGTCGGAGTAGGGGTCGGCACACATTAAATTTTAACTCGGTTTTCTTTATTTTTCCTTTAATTTGGGCTGCGACATATGATAGTCGGCTTATCTTCTAACTGCGAGTTGCGACTTAGCTATTTTCTTTGATTATCCAGGTGCGACTCGTGATGATCGTCTTATCCTGGGCTACAAGTTGCGACTCGACTAATTTTTTATTATTATTCAGGTGCGACTCGTGATGATTGGCTTATCCTGAATCTGCGAGTTACGAATCGGCTAAGATATAATGTTGGAACGCCGGATTGTCACCGAGCTAGGGTGGCAATCTTAAATACGAACACATGAATTGAAAAGGTGAATTTTATTATTGGCGGTTGCGTCCGGTGAACGGGACTGCCTACGTACCCTTCGAGTTAATAGAAATGCTTTGTGTGCATCAAGTTCCAAGATCGAGGGACTGACTCGCCACTCATCGTAGGTAGCTCGTAGACGCCTAGGTGGACGACCTTTGATACTTGGTACGGTACTTCATAGTGGACTCCCATTTTTCCTGCATTGGGTTCGGCAGTGTTCTCAAAGACCTTCCGGAGGACAAGATCTCCCTCATCGAAGTGCCGGTTGTGGACTTTCTTGTTGTAATTTTTTGCTGCGGCGAGCTGATAATTCTGAATTCGTAGAAGTGCTTTGTTGCGCTTTTCTTCGAGTTCGTCGAGTCGATCCATGAGCATATGGTTATTGAGGTTGGTGTCGTTGATGAGCATTGTTCGTCGAAGACTAGAGCTAACGACCTTGGTGGGGGCCATTGCTTCTATCCCGTAGGCCAGGGAGAACAAGGTTTGTTGTGTGGCTTGCCGTGGGGTCGTTCGGTAGGACCAGAGCACCCCATCGAGTTCGTCGGCCCAGGCACTTCTTGCACTTGGCGACGAACTTCTCGCACTTGGCGACGAACTTCTCGCAATCGGATATCATTGTCGGCTTGTAATGGTCGTGCTTCTTGATTCGCAGTGCCAAAGCTCGACCACCCGAATGGTTACCTCCAGCTCCTTCGTGTGTTTCCATCATGACGCGTTCTGTATTGTCGCCGTGCAGACATATGCGTAATGCTCCTAACGTGGTCCACCAGAGTAGATGTTCTTTCATTAATGTGTAATGGGCAGCCTTCGTTTTTAGTCGTCGCTTTGCCCATTTATCCGTTGCTACATGCCCGTCTGCCAGGTAAGCATGAATCTCGACGTTGAAGTTTTCCATGTTGTTCGGATTTTGTTCGGCTGACGAAGTGGGAGGCAGGTCGCCGGCATATCGATGCTTTCACTAGGATAATGCGTCAGAGATCGGGTCTGAAGTCGAGGCAAGCTTTGCCAGTGCCTCAGCTGGAACATTATTGCCTCTTGGAATTTTGATCAGTTCGAACTCGTCGAAACGCTTGGAGAGGATTCTGACGACATCAAGGTAAGCCGCCATTGGTTCACTTTTAGTATCATACTCGTTGCTGAACTGGTTGGCGATAAGCTGAGAGTCGCAGAAGGCTCAAATTCGCTTGACTCCCATTCCATCAGCGAGCTTTAAACCGGTTATTAGTGCTTCGTATTCGGCGACGTTGTTCATCGCCTGGAATCAGAGTCGGAATGATTTCTCCAGAATCTCTCCAGTCGGGGATGTCAGATGGATCCTGATCTCAGAGCCGAGGTGCGAAGAGGCTCCATTAACGTGCAAAGTCCATCTCTCATTTGAAGTTTCAGTGTGGGATAGCTCTGTGTGACCTAAAGGTAGTTCGATCAAGAAGTCTGCCAGAACCTAAGACTTGGCGGCCGGGCGGGTGCGGCACTCGATATCGTACTCGCTGAGCTCTATTACCCATTTGGTTAGTCGTCCGGACTGGTTCGGACTGTGCAAGATTGTTCGCAGAGGCTGGTTGGTCAATACGTCAATGGTCTGTGACTGAAAGTACGGGCAAAGCTTTCTTGCCGAGGTGACAACCGCCAAGGCGACCTTTTCGACTGTTGGGTAGCGTGTCTCGGCCTCGTCAAGCGACTTACTGATATAGAAAATAGGTCGTTGTTCTCCTCGATCGTCTTTGACTAGTTCCCTGCTGATAGCGGATGTTGATACGACGATATAGAGGAATAAGGTCTAACCGTGCTTTAGCTTAGCCAGGACCGGCGGAATCGATAGATATTCTTTCAGCTTGGCAAATGCGTTGTGACAGGCTTCATTCCACTCGAACTTTCCTTTAGTTTTGAGAAGTTGGTAGAACGGGAGACATTTATCAGTCAATCTTGAAATGAAGCCGTTCAGGGCGGCTATTCGACCAGTTAGTCGTTGCACTTCCTTGGCATTTTTTTGGTGCGGGTAAGTCAATTATAGCTTTGATTTGCTTCGGATTTGCTTCAATGCCTCGTTGAGTCACCAGGTAGCCACGGAATTCGCCGGACTTGACTGCGAAGGTACACTTCGCCGGATTCAGTTTCATGCCATACTTGTTCAAGGTGTCGAAACAATGTCGGAGATGTGTGATGTGTTCGTTGGCTCTCCTTGACTTGACAAACATGTCTTCAATGTACACCTACATGGTTCTGCCGAGCTGCTCTGCGAACATCTTATTAACCAATCGTTGGTAGGTGGCTCCGGCATTCTTCAAGCCGAATGGCATGACCGTATAACAATAGATCCCTCGATCAGTAATGAACGAGGTCTTTTCCCGATCGTCCTTATGCATTAAGATCTGATTGTACCCTGATAATGCATCCATAAACGTCAGAAGTTCGTTACTGGCGGTGGCTTCGACGAGCTGGTCAATTCTTGGCAGCGGGAAACTGTCCTTTGGACAAGCTTTGTTTAGGTCACTTGCCATTATTCTTTTTGATGACCACTGGGTTAGCTAGCAATTCTGGGTACTTTACTTCGAAAATTGAGCCAGCGCTGAGCAGTTTTTCCACTTCGTCATTAACTTCCTGGAGCGTTCTGGCCCTAACTTTCGCCTTTTTTGCTTGACGGGTTGATGCGTCGGGTCGGCGTTGAGCTCATGTGTTGTAACCCACCACGCGAAGGTTGCAGCGTTAGTTCTTAGAAAGAGGATTAGCTCGTTACGAATAGCTGGGGTTATCTCCGTACCTTTAATCACGCACTTCTTAACATCGGACTCGTCGATATTTACTTGCTGGATAGGAGTCGGCCTTCCATCGATCGGCGATGGGCTATCAACGCCGATCTGGCGCTTTGGTTTCTATAATTTTTTTGCCGTGCGAATCTTATATTCAAACAGAAAACATGCCCTCGCGCTCTATTGGTTACCGCGCAACGCGTACACTCCTTTTGGGGTTGGGAACTTGACGCACTGGTGGTACTTCGATGGTACCGCGTTCAACTTGTGGAGCCACGGGTCCCTAAGATGACGTTATAGATGGTAGGCTTGTCTATGACAGCGAATCGGGCGTACTGTGCTGTTCCCTCAACAAAGATCGGTAGGTCGATGGTGCCGACCGACATGATAAAATCTCCGTCGAAGCAGGTCAAAGAGTGGCACTCTGGCTTGATATCGCTCTCGCTGACTTTCATTTGTGCCAAAACGTTCTTGAAGATTACGTTTACCGAGTTTCCGGTGTCGACCAAGATTCTTGTGACTTGGCTTTCGCAGATTAGGAGTTCGACGACCAATGGGACATTATGCGCAAGGTCTAACCCTTCTAGGTCGCTGTTGTCAAAAGATATTGGCGTGTTCGGGGAGTTGATTTTCGATGGCCAAGATTTCTTCATCTCGGCTTTCTTCTTATAGTTCCTTATTGACCTGACCGAGTCGTTACACCCTGCTAGTCCGTCCATGATCATGTTTATCTGTCGTCTCGGCGTTGGGGGTGTTGTTCGAGCTGCTGATCCGTATGTGATCGCTTCTCGTGAATGATGTCGTCCGACATTTCCAACTCGTCTCTACTCTGATCATCAAGTTGTTTGGAGGCTTGATTGTTCGTCGCACCGATGTGGTAGCGAGCCTTTGGGAAAAGGGGGTTCGTCGCATCGCTTCAAGCATGAGGTCCAGTTTTGGTGCTTTGCTCATCGCTTTGTGAAATGTCGTCGCCATTTCCTGCATTTTGTCCTTAATTTCCTTTAGCTCGGCGTCTTTGACATTATTTGGTTCTTCAACCGTTGCAGTGGAGCGGAGTCCTAGGTTGTCGACCTGTATCTATGGCCTCATGGTCGTTCCGATGGTGTTAGGTCCTTCTGGATTGTGTCGAGCTGTGTGGAGATAGTTGATTTCCTCTTGTGATCTGGCTTGCGTTGTGGTCAGTGCGTCCAGGCGAGTGTTTATCCGCTGCTCTTGTTGGTCAAGGCGTGTCAGTATCCCGCGAAATAGCTTGTCAATACTGGCGATGGGTCGATCGACGAAGAGGGCAAGCTGTTCGGGGGTTTGTGTCACTTCAGTGGTCGCTGAGCTTGTTAGGTTCGTAGCTATGACGAATTCACCCGGGCTATCTGTGATCGTAGCTTTCCTCGGGGCGTCTCTAAGTCTTACAGAAAATTTCGACTTGGCTCCCCCTACCTGGCGCGCCAAATTGTTGATGTTGATATCGGTCACAATTAAAGATTTATAGCTCGGTAAAAAGGATGTCACTCGGTTTCGAGGCACAATAATTCGGACTACAACGGTAGACGATATGAATTTAGACAAGCAAAGGAAAAGAAGGAAGACGAGTTTGGAGCTCGTCGACTTGTGTTCTGGACGAGACGTTAGCTAATCACTCGTAGTTTCCGTAGTGCTTAGCTCTATATTTTTTGTGTCCTCTTTCTTGAACGTCGTATGTCCGTTTTTATAGAAAGTCGTTTTGGTTTGTCAGTTAAAAGGACCGAAATACCCCTCCTTCCTTTTAAGTGATTATTTGGGCCTTGGGAGATTCCTTCTGGATTGGGCCTTGTGTAGGGATGGGAATCCACTCCTAACAGAAGAGGAGGAGAGACAGAAGAAAGAGAGAGATGGATGAGGGAAAAGTGTTGTATGAGATGAATTGAGGGGGAGATGAGGGTTTTTCGTCGGCAATTTAGATGTTTCCGTCGAATCGCGAAAGTGAGAAAGAGACCAGACACGAAGAGGCAAAAAAAAAACATTTTTCTCCAGCCAATCAGGTGTCGACACAACCTTGATTCTTAGTGATCCTTAGACCATGTTCAGTAGTGTAATCTATGTAAGTTGCTCATAATTTTTTTTTGGTGAATGACCAGGGGATTAACCCCTAGGATTTATTAGAAAAGAAAGAAAATAGCAAATTACACTCGAGTTTGTCGATGGCTCTTAACACCATTAACATCATCCCGCAAAACAGGCTCAAGAACAAGTGGAGCCACATTCAAAGCATGAAAACCAAGAGGTAAAGAAGACGCATAGTTTGCTAATCCATCCGCCAGGCGATTAGCTTCCCTATACACGTGAGTAATACGGACTAACCAGTCCCTTGTAATGAAGCCATGGCACAACTGTACCAGGAAAGACAAAGGATGAGAATCAACTATTCCTTGTGTTAAGAAACCAACCACCATCTCCGAATCAACTTCTAACTCCAATCTCATGATCCTTCTCTCCCAAGCCGTATATAGTCCATAATACACCCCCACAACTCAGCTAAAACAGCGGAGCACCTCCACTAGAAACTTTAAACAAAATCACTCTCTACTAGAAAAACCCTATCAAGTTGCTTAATCATTAAAACCAAAATGCCATATTACACAATTTGATTCTTTGCTTTATAAGAAACAGAGATTAAAATTCATCTTACATAGAGACCAAGGCCAACACATCACTAATGTGAAAATTCATCTTACCAGAGAGAGATAGTGAAAATAACAAAAGTAACTAGGGATGAGGTTACAATCACTTAGAGCAGTGGTGTTCTTTAACAGTTGCTCATACAATTTCTAGGAAAAAAAAAAAGAAAAACAAAAAAAATTGACCGTTGCTCTGAGGAGAAGCGGAAGCAACCATTGCTCTGAGGTACGTGTCAGTTATTTTTCTTCTCATTTTCTTCTTTTCCTTTCCCCGAATCTCTCTCTTTCCTCTCTTGACGAGTGAATCGATTAATCTCACTAATTTTCGTTGATTTCTATCGATTCAAGGTGAATCGATTGATTTTTCTGGCTTAAACAAGAGGACTTTTTTGAATTTTGGAGTTTCTGTTTTCGATTTGGTGATGGCGAGTTTCGGAGGCGGTGGCGTGGAGGAACCTTCTGGAGAACCGGAGAGTCTCTCAGGGGAAGGATTGATCCTAAGTCCTTTGCTGATCGTGTTGGTAAGGGGAGGCCTCATGAGTTAGATGAGAGGCTGAACAAATCTAAGAAGAAGAAGAAGGTGGGTGATGTTGATTTGGTATTTGCTCGTGAGATTTTTGAGAATTGGTTAATCGGACTGTCACTACTGGTGTGTTTTGTAAGTAGTTTTTTGCGAATTGGTTAGACTAGAGTATGTATCTGAATCAGATGTTTCTTGAGAATTGGATAACTGGACTATCACTACTGGTGAGTTTTGTTTGTTGAGTCAGTAATTAGATCATTAATCATCTTATTATGAATCAAGTTTGATAGATTCTCAAGGAGATGAACACCTATAACAGTTCTTGAATAGCCACTTGTAGAATCAGGAGGTATACAAGAGAATCAGATTTGCAGAGGTGTCTAATCACAGTAACAGGTTCTATGGTTTGACAGAAGCAATAGATGAGAATGTGTGATTAGAGGATCTGTAAGCGGTGGAGCTTATGGAGTATTCTGTTGGTGTAGAAGAGAGACAGTTTCTTTGTTTGGCTGTGAGTTTAAGAACCGATTTCCTTTGCTTGTGAGTTTCTCTCTTCTTCTTCTTCTTCTTCTTAGAGGATGTAACTGAAACTGTTTGGTCTGCTTCCTTTGTTGCTTTTGTTGGTCTCTCAATAGTTATGTTTCTTGGATAATCCTGAATAAAGACCCTTCAAAACAATTTTCCCACCTCCACGAGCTAGCTGCCTACATCAAAAGACCAAAACAATTAGGAACTAAAGTTCAATTTTTTTTTTTTTGGTTTCCCCGTTTAGACCATAAGGACAACATGAGCTCGTAGCATACAGATAAAAGCAAGTCTAACAAAGAAACTTAAAAAAAAAAAAAAACTAAACAGTTTCACCAAAGCAAAGGATAATAACACAAGCTTAATAGTTTCTTGACCTGCCTGAAGTCTTGTCTTAATTGTATCAATTGGGTATAAAGTTGTTTCGACTACAACTCCAGCTATAAATCCCTTTGCATCACCAAAACAAACATAAGAAAAACAAAAGTAAGACAGCTGAAGCTGCCGATCTCAGGAACATAGTCTAATCACGAGGGTAGTATTTTTCAAACACAATGTTTAACAATGAGGCATAAAAAGAAATTATCTTTTCCAGGTATAAGAAATTGCAGCAAACTCAAAACCAATGGGTTCTGTTTCACCAATCGCAGATATCTGTTTCACCAATGCAGCAACAAACCAATGGGTTTTGCAGCAAACTCAAAACCAAGGAGGTACAAACAAAAAAGAGTAAACCTAGACAAAGACCACAACAAACAGGACAAATAGGTTCCTTAACACACTACAAAAGCCAGACACTGAGACCATATCACAAAACGTTCATCAAACCAACCTAACATACTTTACTAAAATTAAAAAAAAAAAACACACACATATTTCTATATGAATCGACGATTTCAAAACCCAAATTCATCAAATTGTTTTACACACAGATGGGTATTGTTCGAAATCCAGATAAATCAAAAACGAACCTGGATTTATTGAAAAGCACAACAAGGATTCTCACAATGTAAAGAAGGAGAAGAGGCTGGTTCACCGGGAATGTAATTGGCAGCGACGGAAGACGGTTCGCCGGAGGTGTAATAGACAGCAACGTTGGGTATCTGCTGAAGACGGCACACAAGCACAAAGGAGTGATTTTTCTCCAAACCCTTAGTCACTAATCGTTTATTCTCTCCGAATTTCAAAGAAGGGATCAAAGTAGAAGAACTGGTTAATCGCATCGCCAATTGAGAGAGAGAGAAAGAAAGAGATTCATCGGTTCGTCGAGATGGGAGAGAGAGTCGGGAAAAGAAAAGAAGAAAATGAGAATTTTTTTTATTTTTTTTGTATTTTTATTTTAAGATACATCCAATTATAAGCTGCCATCTACTGTTCTTGAAGAGTTTTTTTAAGAGTTTTTCAGATGCTTAGATGAACAACCCTCCTAAATTACTCACATATTAATTAATTATATAATTAATACTAAATTAATTAAAGTATATCTAGGAGAATTTAAGCAAAATTATCTTTCCACTAAAGAACTCTAAAGAAGGTTGCTCAATCATTTAAATAATAATTTTTTAATTTCTGTTTATTAATTATCAAACTTTAATTTTTAAGATAATCAATCAAAGTATATACTCTATCTATGTATAAGAGTGTGAAATGAAGAAGGGACACTCATAATATATAATTGGTCTTTCCTTTTTGCCAAGTTTCTTGATGAATGGTGAATTAAAACAAACATTGCATTGCATGATGGATGGATTAACAGAACACAATCAAGAACATTCATAATAGAGAAGTCGAATTGTAACTAAAGTTTATTTTGTTGATTGCAGCGATAGCTTGATGGTCATAATTCTAACAAAAGAGTAAAGAAGAGTTTCCCATCAAAACTTGCATAGTATATAGCATAGATTCACGTAAACTACAAGGACAAAAAAAAGAGTTTCGGATCAATACAAGGACAAAAAAACCCCTACAAATTTCAACCTAAACTACAAAACAAACATCTACAATGTAAAGGATACCAACTTTTGTCATATTTGGTTCTTGAACTAAACGTTATATAGAACTAAAAAGGCCCACAGAGTTCCGTTCCTTCTTAAAACTAGCAAAAGGAACTATCCTCAAGTAAGACCAAGAAGCAAGCAAAGATAGTTACAGACCTGCACGTTTTGGAAGAGGCTAGACTCCATAAGACTTCTAGTGGTGGAAGGGTCAGTGTCGGAATGTGTAGATGAGCATATCAGAAACTTGTGTAAAGTGCGGAATGCTAGTTCAGTTTCTGAGCTCCATGGAGGCAACCATTTAAAATCCGAAACCTATACCAAGCATTCCTGCAACAAATCCCAGCAGATTTGCTGTTATCACCTCCACTCAAAGCGTTGGAATTAACAGAGCATTGTACCAGAAGATCAAGCTTCAACGCTTTCAAAGCAAGTGGATCAAAAACCACAGGATGAAACTTCTGACCCATCTCAAGAACAGATTTCCTCTTCTCAAGCTCCCCACTCAACATAAACTTATTCAGAAAACCCATTAACCAATGCAGCGCAAGCAAACGGAAAACAAGATAGATCTGAGTCTCCTTAGAAAATAGCATCGGATCAAACAAAGAAATCATCCCCAAGAACTGAACTCTCAGCATAGAAGCCTATAACTCCAATGCTGATGCAAGTGGCACAACCATACCCATAAACTCCATCATAGCACAAGACGTAAACAAATACGGAGATTCCAACATGAAAGCCAGCGTAAAGGATACCAACTTTTGTCATATTTGATTATCACTAATGTTACTACATTCACATGACCTTGTTGAGCAATACAAACCATTCATTTCAGCCATGGCCCGGTTCCTTTCACTTTCCTCTGCCAATTTAACAAATCCATAACCTTTTGATCGCCCAGTAACAACCTTGGCACCTCTAACTGAAGATACTTGTAATTGTAACTATTTTAAGAAATCTGCAAATCCAAATTCGACATCACTTAATCTACTTAAGCTAATCCCAAGATCAGAATTTTCCAACCAAAATGCAATACTTCTATTGAGCTTTAGTTAGCCATAAACTCTAACAAGAGATTGCAAACAAAGGAGCTACCTCGTCATGGCTTTTAGGCCATGGAACCGGCTGACGGTAACCTTTAGGAGGCGGAACCAAGCAATTCAAGCCTTTACCTTTCGCAGGACAGTGACGCTCGACTGTAACCTTCTCCGTCTCAGCCACCACCGACGGAGGCGGTTGCGTTGTGGCGGGGATTTGATACGAAGACCTCCGGGATCGAGCTGCCGTCGTTGTCACAGCATAAGAAACCTACGCCGTCGTTGGTGGTGAGAACTGAAGCGTCAAATCTTAGGGTTAACCCGACAACCCTCCGTCATCGTTGGTCGTTGGTCGTGAGAACTTCCAATCGCCGTTTGTATCGAGAGAGAATCGGGGAAGAAAGAAAAAGAAAATGGAAAAAAAAAATTCTTTTTATATTTATGTATCTACGAATGAGAATACGCCACGTAGCGTTGCTCATAGGATTGCTTCAGATGCTTCCCAGAGAATCCATTATGGCCTAAATGGATCGGTAAATATAATTTTTATTCAGTTTTTGGGTCTCAAATGGTTGAGCAACCATGAGAGTAATTTCTAGTAAAGATGTTCTTAGAGGAGAACGGATTAACCATTGCTCAAAAAAATAATAATAATAATATTTTAATATTTAACTAATTAAAAACTGACAGATGTTTAAAATGTACGAGAAACGTTGCTATCCTGGGTAACTTCAGCATCGATTTTTCCTTTTTCTCTTCTTTTTATATTCTTTTATTAAAGAAATTTGGAAAAGCAACTATGAATAAAGATGATCTTACTTGAGCAAAGATTCACAACAATCTGGACCTTTTCTTTTATGTTTTTCGATTTATTTTTGGTCTAGAAATTCATTGAGCAGCCCATTAATAATTGCCACTGGACATGCTCTTAAACATCTAACATAAAGATCGATCACTAGTTAAATTTGTTTTTTTTCATTAATATGATTTATTTTTAAGCTTGTGTTATTATCCTTTGCTTTGGTGAAAGGATAGTTTTGCTCGGTTGTATGATTGTGAGCTGATAAGGAGAACAGGCCAAATACGGTGCAAGATGTGAAATTGATAAGCGCGGGTAGAGATTGCAGGAGTCCAGTCTGTAATCTCTCAAGTGCTATCACCATAATGCATGTAATAATTCAACATCAGGTTATTGAAAAGGGTAAACTTGATTTAATCGATTTTTTGATGATTCAGAAGCACTGTTTGATAACCTCATTGGTCAAGTAAAGTTAAAAAGCTTTGGAGATTCAGATTCTGTTCTTGAGCCTTTTTTTTTTGTCAAACCCATTAGAGGGAATTTTAATTAAACTGGAATCATAATTGTTAAGTTACAAACCGGATAAATAGCTAACTTAGCAAGTTCATCAGCCCGACAGTTGAGTTTACGATTAACATACAAAAATAAATTTCAACAAAAGAAAAGGATAGAACTAAGATATCGTGGAGAATTTCATAGAGCTCCTTCGATGGAGACTCTGAAGTGATGGCTTTGATCAGCATATGTGAATCTGAAGCCAGAGAAAGTTTTTTGAAGCCAAGATCTAGGGCTTGCTGTAGAGCCAGGGATATTGCAATCGTTTCTGCTAAAATCGGAGAGGCTACATTTGGCGCTGATGCTTGGTTCGGAATCTCCAAAGATCGGAAATAATCAGTAAAGACCCATCCAAAACCTGCATCCTGAGACTCAGTTCTCCATGCCGCATCTATGAAACAAGAGATAGTGTCCAGTCCGAGATCTGGCAGTTGGGGTTCTCGTCGGGGTTCATTAGTCGGGGATTGCAGTAATTGAGCAGCGATCCACTTGCGGGCACTGATGATTTCCTGAGATACGATCTCCTACAGTGAGGTTTGCTTTTGTTCAAATATATTTTTGTTTCGAGTTGTCCAAATATTCCAGAGTATCCAAGGGGGCAAAGTGTCCAAACCAATACCCACTGGTGGCAAGTTGATTCCTGAATTTACTAACTCAAGTCCCATTTGTAGGTTGGTGATTCGGTTGGGATCAATTGTAACCTTGAACGGTGTTTTCTCCCAAACCTGGAGGGCAAAAGGGCAATGGAAAAAGAGGTGTAGGGTTGATTCCGCTTGGAGGCAGTGGGGACACGTCACAGAAGGGTTCACTCCCTGGATCTTCAGGTTTTCCCCTACTGGTAATGCTTCGTGCATAGCTTTCCTTAAGAAAAACTTAAGATTTTGAAGACATTTGATATTCCAGATTCCTTTGTACCAATTAAAAGGGGTGGTTGCAGGTCGATTGGATGTTAGATCTTTCTCCTTTTGGGATGCGGCCAAGTATCCTGACTTTGCAGTATAAATTCTTGAGTTGGTAAGTAGCCAGAGGTGGCCATCTTTGGCTCCTTTTTTGCTTGGTCGTAGAACAAGTATCTATTTTTCATAAGCCGGTAGCAGTGCCTTGAATTTCTCATGATCCCATGTTTTTGTGTTAGGACAGATAAGGCTACTTACCCGAAGGTCAGCAGACGACTTTGTAGGTGGTCCCATGGGAATGATTCTCTGTGAGAGAGAAATCCATGGTTCGTACCACAACAGAGTCTCTTGTCCAGTTCCCATTACTTTTCCAAGATGGGGCTTCAGCAGGTCCCGGTCAATACATATTCCTCTCCAACCGTGTGAAGCTGAGTTTGGAACGCAGCAATCTAAGAAGGAGGTAGAACTGCAATATTTTCCCATAAGCACTCTTGCTAACAAACTGTTTGGTCGAGTAAAGATTCGCCAGCTGATCTTCGCAAGGAGGACATCATTAAATTTTGGTATGTCTCTAAAACCTAACCCTCCCTCCTTTTTTACGTTTGTTAGATTTGACCATGCCACCCAGCTAATCTTCTTGTTTTCTTCAGAGGAATCCCACCGAAACCTCATAAGCATGGATTGAATTCTTTTAGAGAGAGATCCTGGGATTTTGAAGCAAGACATTGTGTACGTTGGCATAACAGAAAGCACAGATTTTAACATGGTTGTTTTTCCGGCAGTAGATAATGGTCTCGAGGCCTAGCTCCGAGATCTTTGGCGGATACGGTCTGTGATCAGGTTAAACATATCTCTCTTTTTCTTTCTAAAAAAACTCAGGGAGTCCTAAATATTTGCCTAACCCTCCTACCCTTTGGATTCGTAGGATGTGCTGAGCTTTCTCTTTAACCTCTTCTGGTGTTTTAGCAGAGAAGGTAATTGCTGATTTACTTTTGTTTATAAGTTGTCCTGAGGCATGTTCATATTTCTGAATGATAATCATTAACATCCTGGAACTTTTTTGATCTGACCGGCAGAAGAACATCATGTCGTAAACAAAGAGAAGATGATTCACTCATGGGTTCCTTTTTGTTGAGGCATGTGATACAAGCCAGAGAGAACTTCACTGCAAAGGATAAAAAGATAGGGGATAAAGGGTCCCCTTGTATAAGTCCTTTTGAGGGGGTGAGTTGACCCTGGGCTGCTCCGTTGAGAAGGAAGGAATAGGAAACTGTAGCAACACACTACCTGATCCATTGGATCCATTTCTGGTGGAATCCCATCCTTTCCATGACTGATGTGATAAACTCCCATTCTAGCCTGTCGTAAGCTTTACTCAACACCGTTTTAACAGCCATATAGCATCGCTATTTGGCTCATGAGGTTTTGAGATAGTGTAGACTTTCGTGTGTGATTAGTATATTATCATTAATGGCTTTCTGCGGTACAAAGGCTGACTGATTTTATGAGATTATTGCATGTAGAACAGGTTGGAGTCGCCTGGATAAGAGCTTGGATATTATCTTATAGAAGACAGAGCATAGAGCGATAGGTCTGTAATCCACCATTACTTTCGGGCTTTGAAATTTCAGAATCAGTCTTATATACGTATGATTCATGCTTGTGATGGAGGCATTATTGAGGAAGAAATCTTGGACCTCATACACGACTTGTGGACCGATTGTATTCCAGTGGGATTGGAAAAAGCTATCTGAGAAGCCATCCGGACTAGGTGCTTTATCAACATGTATTGCAAAACAGGCTTTTTTACTTCTTCGGGTGATGGGATATGTAAACCTTCATTTGTTTCTGATGAAATACAGGGTTGGATAGCCTCGTGCGCTAGGGAGGAGTGATCACCTTCCTGAGATGTGAATAGTTTTTTTAAAATACTTAAAGATAACAGAGAGGATCTTCTCTTCTTCGTAATGAGGTAAACCCTCCTCGTCCTCTATCAGGGAGAATTTGTTCACTGTTGTTCTCCCTCTGGTCACCACATGAAAATAACTGGAGTTTTGATCACCAAGGGCTAACCAGAGGTTTCTACTTCTCTGTTTCTAGAATTCTTCCTCAGCTTTGTAGGCCTTGAGGAGGGCGAGGTTGATATTGGATATAGAGGAGGGTTCTGAAGCCGGATCAGCCATCAATTCATCCAGATTTTGTCTATACTCCTCTATGAGCTGTTGACTGTTTTGATGCTTCCGCTTTGTCCAAGTAATGATTTCTCTGCGGCATCGGTTTATCTTTTCTTCAACAGTTTCAAAACAATCATGAATCCATGCAGCTTGAATCAAAGAGTAAATTTCATCATTCCATTTTAATCTCCAATCATATCTGAAAATGCCTTTTTCTTCTTTTTGGTGAGATCGAGACAGGTGAGAAGTGGTCGATGATCGAATCACTCAAAACGCAGATAAGTACTATGACTAAAAGTAAACATTTCTGCCCATGCGCTATTTGACATCGCCCTATCTAGTCTGCAATGAACTAGATGATCATGTCTCATACCTCTCCATGACAGAAAATTCCCAGAGTGACGTAAGTCATAAAGGTCACATTCGGATATGAAGGAGCGGATGTCTACAAAGGTAAATTCTCGTCGCACAGGACCTCCTTGCTTCTCAGATGCGTCGATTATATCATTAAAATCCCCGTAAGGAACCAAGGGTCCTCACGCGTGGATCCCAAGAGCGTAAGTTGATCCCAAAGAGCTTTCCTCTTTGATCTTTCTAGTTCTCTATAAAAGAAAGTGGCAGAAAACTTCTTCCCGGCTGTTGCTATCTGAGTATCAATGAAGTTAGTGCAGGTAGCTAGAATCGTTATCTCAACATCACTTTCCAATATAAAGCAAGGCCGCCTTCTCCTGGACTATGAGGTGGAACAATATGGTGTGAAGAAAAGTTCATCCAGTGTAAGGTTTTTTCCACAAACTCATCTGGATTTTTGGTTTCCATGAGGAATAAAATATCTGGTGAGATAGTGGAATGTATCTCATGTATCAGTTTGCTTGTTATGGGATTCCCCAACCCACAACAATTCTAGCTCAGAAGCTTTAAGGAAGAGGAATTGGTGGATTGTGAAAATCCACCTTCTTCTTCACCAAGGATGGTATTAGTGATCCTTTGGGCTTGCCACCCTGATTCATATCCTTGTTTTGGGATCCCTTTGGTTTTGTAGGTCTATGGATGTTTGGATTCCCTGGAGAAGCACTTTTCGAGGTGGAGCCTCGCTGGTGAGAGAATTACTTTGGGGAGCCATTGGCCAAGTTCCTCTTCTGACTTTTGCCCCCTACTAACTTCATTGCTTGTTTTGTAGGAGGCTTTGCAAGGGGAGGTCTACCTATACCTCTCTTGGAACTGGTTCTAGCTCCATCCTCTGGAATAGGATTAAGGTCACCTACAGAGAGCCTAACATGGATCGAGGTCGAAGTCTCCAGTGGGAGTGGAGATTGGACCGGAGATGAAGAGGTGGCTGCTTGGATAATTTTATCTGCGGTATCTGACATCAGGTTTCTTGCTTCAGCCTGGATAACTCTTTGTTTACGAGCCGCACTCTCGGTAGCGTCAGCACATGTTATGTATTGAACAATGACTTCCCTTAGTTCACTCATCACATGGTCTTTTGATGGTGCAGGCTGTTGCAGATGCTCCTCTACGGGAACCCGAGACATACCGCCCATGGTTGGTGAAGGAGGGGGAGGAGTATTGGGATCCTGAATCCTTTGATCCCTCTCCAGGGGAGGGCGTTGTGGTCGTGATGAGTTTCATCTTTCATGGTAAGGTTCCACGAGCGAGGGATTTTTCTCCCGCCATTGAAAGTTCTTCTTAGGTTGTCCCGTAGATTCTCGGGATTGGTGAGTTTGCGGGTAGAGCTCTCGGCTTGAGGATCGACCTTTATATGGGTGGTTTCTTTCAGGGATCCTTCTATTGACTTCATAGTCCTGACTCCTATACGGCTGAGAGATGGTAGGTGAAACACCTCTAGATTCTGAATAGCTAACGTTTTCTTTTGGGGATCTAAAGTTGTCCTAAGGGGTATAAACTTGTAACGCCCCGACCGCCACCTCTCAGTGGGCCCTATGTCCAATCCTAGTCTATGGTCCCACTTTTCTTAATGGGCCTCATGTCCTCTCACTAGGCTCGTGAGCCCATCCATATTTGACGGCCGATTTACTACGTCCGGGAGGCTTTAAAGACTTGTTACCGTTCCTACAAATAACCACATGATCTTTTCCTGTGTTTTGTCCTCACTCGCATAGTTCCGATAGTCACTTCCCGGAAGGTCACCCATCGTGAGACTACTCCAGCTTAAACATGCTTAACTCTAGAGTTCTCTCAGGACCCTTGACCGAAAAGATAAGTGCATTTTGGTGACATAGGTGGCCAAATCAATTCTTTTAAACCTCTCCGCAAGTCTCTGAAACCGGGGTGTCACATTTCACCCCCACTAACAGATCGCAACATCCTCGCTGCGTACCTAGACCGTCACCCCCGACGGTGTAAGCCCACTCAACTCCACACTCGTCTGGGTTCGGCTCTGATACCACTTGTAACGCCCCGAGCGCCACCTCTCAGTGGCCCCATGTCCAATCCCAGTCCATGGGCCCACTTTCCTTAATGGGCCTCATGTCCTCTCACTAGGCCCGTTAGCCCATCCATATTTGACGGCCGGTTTGCTACATCCGGGAGGCTTTAAAGACTTGTTACCGTCCCTACAAATCACCACATGATCTTTTCCTGTGTTTTGTCCTCCCTCGTACAGTTCCGACAGTCACTTCCCGGAAGGTCACCCATCCTGAGACTACTCCAGCTCAAGCACGCTTAACTCTGGAGTTCTCTCAGGACCCTTGACCGAAAAGATAAGTGCACTTTGGTGACATAGATAGCCAAATCAATTCTTTTAAACCTCTCTGCAAGTCTCTGAAATCGGGGTGTCACAATTATACCCCCACCAAGACTGTCACCCCCGATAAGGTGAGTCCACTAGACTCCACACTCGTCTGGGTTTGGCTCTGATACCACTTGTAAATAGGGGCATTAGTGGGGGTGAATGCCGTACCAGAACCGGACAAACCATACGTGGTGAACAGGGACGCATCTGGACAGGGATTAGGGTGTGTACTGATGCAAGGTGGGAGAGTGATTGCTTATGCTTTTCGACAGTTAAGGAAGCATGAAGCAAACTACCCAACACATGATTTGGAGATGGCGGATGTGGCGTTTGCACTAAAGATTTGGATATCCTACTTGTATGGTGGAAAGGTGCAAATATACATTGGAATGAGAATTCTGTGACGGTGGATTAACCAGAGGTTCTTCTTTTGTAGGCTGCAGACCCAGACAGCTCTTCCTCTCATGAGTTAGGCGGAAGCAGAACGAACAAGTGTTCTTTAGGTTCTTGTATTCGAGGGTTATCAGAGCTTCACTGCCATATGGGAATTCCACGATAGTATCCTTGATGAGTGGTTTGAGCCATCAACAGAGACTCGTATTTTTGCCGCTTCGTTAGTTATTTCCATTTCTTCAAGTTTACTTAACTCGTCTCCAATAGTCTTGAGCATTTCCTCCTGCCAGTAGTGTTTAGGGAGACCTTGAGCTACTATCCAGAAGGGAAGGATGGAAGGGTAGGTGTCAGAGATGACCAGTTCCCATTTCTGAAGTAAGGTTACACAAGTTTAACAGTTTGAGGGAGAGAGGATCATACCTTGATGTCGTACTTTCCTCAAAGAAGCGAAGGTACCAGGGCGAGGCAGGGGAGAAATTGAGAGCTCCGGTGGGGATTTGTCGCCGGTGCACTGCTCTTATCCAGTGGTTAAAGTCATAAGCGCGTAAAAAACCGGTGGATATTGCTATTTTTAGTAAAAACTAGTAGGTGAGATCCGGTTTTTTGAAAGTTGACTTCTTCTTCTAGGATTCATTGGGAGTCGGGCCTAGGAGCTTTTTTTAGTAATTACTTCATTCGCGTTGAAGATGCCTGTTACACTTACTGTTAAAAACTTAAAATTGCAGATGTGTTCTTGAGCCTTCTTCAATACATTGTCTTAGAAATACACTTGCCTATCACCTCTGGTAAATTTTGGAATTTTTCTTGGGCAGGCTATTAAGCATGGATGCGATCAATATCACTAGTCAAGATTCTTATCTGGATTACTTACTTGATATTGTTGTAACAATAAGCTTACTTGGAGCTAGGACAAATAGAGAACGAAATCAACATGTATATTGGTTTAGCTTCAGTGATTGTGATGCAAATATATTGTTTTATGTGATGTGAATTTTGGCTAAAAGCAATGTTTTGTGTTTCATTGGCATTGCTGTTTATTGTGGTTTGCCTTGGATCATTGAAGTTTGTTGTCGGAGAACATGTAACTACATTCACATAGGAAGTTGTAGTTAATTGTATAGATTATCCGATGATATCTGTGTGCCACATCTGTCAGAGTGGAGCCATCCTGCATCCAAGACTCCACAGCTGCCTAGCCGAGGTGTGGTTATCTCAATTAAATGATTCCAGTGTTTTTCCTTCACTTGTGTATTTCACTTTATTGAACTGTGACCAAGCACTTGTTGTGACTGTAGACTTCGTCAAGACTTTTTCTGCCGTGATTCTTATGTAACTTGTTTGTTTCTTTTGGTCAGGTTTTGGATGCATCATGGTACATGCCACATGAGCAAAGAAATCCAATCCAAGATTGTGAGTTTTGCCATTAAAGCTTTGGCAAGCCTTCAGATTTTGAGTCTCCCATTTATCATGTAATACATTATGTTTTTATAAAATGTACTAAAATTATAATTTATAGTTTTATTTTCTTGTTACATAAATCTTAATCAACATTTGTCACATTATAAGTTATACTAAAAAAACACATTTTCTATAAATAATTAATTTTTAATTTTTAAGACACTCATTTTAAGGTTCACCCGTGGAGTGAGAAATATTAATATATACATAGTTAGTGGAGTTTTAAATTAAACTAATATTAATCTAAAGTTAAAATACCCATTAAGGGTTGTCTAATGAGGATATATATACATTAGTTTTTTTTTCAACACCATCTTTTTTCACTTTTTACCACTCCACATCATATTATTTTCCTCTATCTAATAATTCAACATTCATACAATCTTTATCATCTATAATGGTTTTGTTTAATAAAATTCAACACCTTGCTCTATTACTTTTATTCTATATTTTTATTTTTATTATGTTTTTATAATTACATATAAATAAGAATTATTAATTGAAATCAAATTAACAAATCTGTCTTAGACTAATAATATTCATTACTAAATAAATAAAATTGGAGGTTAATAGAAAATAATAGTAAAAGAAAAAACATTTATATGTTCAAATGAAATGAAACAATAATTTTTATGTAAAGCAAAAATAAAATAAAACTTTGATTACTATCAAATAATTGATGTCAAATTATATACATAAATAAAAGTAAGGTTTCACTCTCTCCTTATTGGTTCACTTGGCAATGCAATTAAGAAAAATATTTATTTTAATCCACAAATAAAAATATATTTAATCATGACATTTAACTCACATTTTCATATAAAATTGAAATTATATAAATTATGCATTAACTATATTTCTCCACTCAATTGTATTAAAACACATAATAAATTATAATTGTAACTCCTATCTATATTTCTCTACTTAATTGTATTAAAACACGATTAGAACCTTTGTATCCACCCCCTTCCCTCTTAACCAATTAGAATGTTCTACCTAATATTTCATTTAAAAAACAAATCAAAATTAATTTTAAAAGCAAAACAAATTAACTAAACAAATTATGTATACTTTTATTTAAGGAAAATTTAATCTTGGTTTGGTTTAAATTTTATAATTAAACGAGGTTATATATCGGTTTGGGTTTATAAATGAGAATTATGGTCTAGATTTTAAAATTAAAACAAAACTATATGTCGGTTTGGATTTACAAATGAGGTGGTTAGGGTTTAGATTTTACAATTAGAGCAAAATTATATGTCGGTTTGGGTTTACAAATGAGGTGGTTAGAGTTTAGATTTTACAATTAGAACGAAACTATATGTCGGTTTGGGTTTAAAAATGAGATATTAGGTTTAGATTTTACAATTAGAACGAAATTATATGTCGGTTTGAGTTTACAAATGAGATGGTTAGGGTTTAGATTTTACAATTAGAACGAAATTATATGTCGATTTGGGTTTACAAATAAGATGTTTAGGGTCTCAATTTTATAATTAGAATGAAATTATATATCGGTTTGAGTTTATAAAAGAACTTATTTTAGAGAAGGAGAGAATCTGTATTGTTCTTATTTTAGAGAATGAGAGAATCAGTATTGTTCTTAAAACACATATTAAATTAGAATTTTACATCACTTCTATTCCTAAAAATACTCATTATCTTATTTTCTCATCCTCTTCAACTATATATCAAATTTTCCTGTTGTTGTTGTTAATACATAGTTTTTGATGTTTTAAAAGGTTTATCTTCATAGTTTTGATATTTTTTAAAAGGTTTATCTTCATTATCTATTTTAGATTATCATCTTGTAAGTAATCATTTTTTATACTCTTTTACTATATTCACCCCTCAAGGTCACGGGGTTTAAAAGATCAATGTCTAATTCTTATTCTCTTCTAACACTGAAATTTAAATGGAGTAAAATATAGAAAAAGAATATAATTAAAACACATAATAACTTAGAATTGTAACTCCTATTTTTCTACATATAATTCTACATCACTTCTATTACTATAAATACTCATTCTCTTATTCTCTCATTCATTCATTCTCTAATCCTCTTTTACTATACCTCAAATCTTTTTGTTTTGTTTTGTGTTTTTTGTTATTGTTGTTGTTGTTGTATGGGTTAAAAAATCAATTCAAATATTATTGTAAAAGCTTAATTCTAAATTATATTTTTGGAGTTTGTAAGGTGTATATATATATATATTACATTTTTTTGATGTTTTTAAAGGTTTATCTCCATTGTCTATTTTAGATTATCATCTTATAAATAATAATTCTTTTTAATATTCTTCTACTATATTCACCCCACAAGGTCATGAGGTTGAAAATGTCCATGTCTAATTCTCTATTCACTTCTAGCACTCAAATTTAAATGGAGTAATATATAGAAAAGGAATATAATTTTTAAAATATACCATCTAATTAAATCCTCTAAAGATGAGACCATTAGTATGAAATCTAGCACTAGAAATTAAATTGATGAGTGAAAATTTAAAAAAAGAAACCAAAAAGAGAGAAGTTTTCCTAGGAAATTTTTAAAAATATCTAGATTGAAGTTCATATGATGTTATACGAAAACTAATTTAGTTTGTCACTTACAAAATAATATGAATTTGAATTTGTATGACTTTATATCAAAAAAAAAACAAATCATGTGTAAGTTTAAAATTTCATTGGACCACTTGGTATTCCTTTTATAAAAAAACAAAACAAATTAAAAAATTTATTTCTAATTAACTCACATTTAATGTCATTTGTAATTCTACATTTAGCTCAAATGTAAATCCTATCCAATAATTATTATAAATTTCATTTTCCAAATAATTTGTTTATCTTTCAAGATAAAATGTCTTTGGTTAAATTTTCATATTTTTATTTTTATTAGCTATTTTTTAGTTATATTATATATATATACATATCTTTTATTTACATTTCTTTAAACTTTGAAAAGAGGAATATTTTTTTTGAATCTAATGCTAAATTATATTAAAAAAAAATAAACAGTTTACAAAGCTTGGATAGAAATGGTTTCAAAACATTTCAAATCAAAAGCGTTTTAAAATTGAAATGTTTAAATTTTTTAAATTAATTGTAAAGGAATATTCCTTAATCATTCAAAAGTAATTATGTGTAAATATCCACAAAAATGAGGGCAATAAATTCATTGGTGTTCTGAGCTCTCTAACGACGACACATCAGCATTATCTTGATAATGCTTCTCTATTAATATATAAGGGATGTGTTCTAGTGGTCCCAACATTTGTTTATTCAAAACAGTTTAGTCCCAACTTTTTTTCATTTTTCATTTTTCACTTCATTTATGAGTTTAGCAATTGAATTAATGATTCAACACCTCTATTGTACATAGTTAAAGAGTCTTGCCATAAACATCTTTTTTTTTTTTGGTCAAAAGAGTCTTACCATAAACATCTATGTTCACTTTTACTATAAATTGTAACACAAAGTGAACATATTCTTCATCAATCAATTCTTATTTTCTCTACTTCCTCCAAAGAAAAAAAAATAAAAAGAGATGAAGTTCTTGGTTTCATTGGTTATGTTCTCTCTTCTCTTGAACGGTTTCACATTTGCTTAAAATCATTCAAGATTCTTGCAAGAAAGCAGTCGTGATAGAACCGTCCTTGATATACAATTTCTCCGTCGATTCTCTTACACAAGATCCACAAAGCAAAACCGCAACCACCCTCGAAGGTTTGATCCTACCGTCGACGAAGAACGCTGAAGCAAAAGCTATGATCGTTAAAGGAATCATTGAACATATCCTCAAGGGCAAGAAATATGAAAGTATTGAAGCAGAGCTACGCGATTGCGTTGAGTTTTATGACGATGCTAATGATTCGTTAAACACTGCTTTGGCGAGCGTTCGATCGCACGATTATAAAACCGCTAATGAAAATTTTAGTATTGCTTTGGATGTACCAGGCAATTGCGAGGATGGTATCAAGGAAAGAAATAAACAGCATTCTCCCGTTAGTTACGAGAACTATATTTTGGTGCAGAAGATTTTGATTCCTCTTGTTTTTAATTATATGCTAATATGAATTTGTCAAAGTGCTTTACCAATTAAACATCGATTAATGATTACCATGTAAAGTTGAGAGCAAAGAGACTTTATCTTAATGGAAATAAAATTTCGCTTTATATGTCTGGGTTTTTTTTTGCCGGCAACATTGACATATTGATTTTTGTTTTTGGTAACACGTTGACATACTGATTTGGAAACGTAAAAAAAAGCTATTTTCTTGAAATTTAAATTTAATACGCGATTTTAATTATGTAAGAAAATTTTCAAATATATTATATAATCTTAGTTAATATATTGAAGGCTGCAAATTTATATGTCATTCAATTCATTAATTTTTAAGGCATTATTAATTTCAATTAACAAGTGAAACTGCTTTATTGATCTGTTCATTTATAAACCAGTTTTAGTTAAAAAAGACATTCTTTACTAATATTTTTCTTATAATATTTTCAAAAATAATAATAATAATATTATATATATAAGACGAAATAAATATATCCAGGATGACATATCAGTATCTCTCAATTAATTCTTTAATTTTGTTTTATATCAATTATACTATTAAAAGTTATATATTAATTCTTATTTTTAATGGAAAGATAAATACCAAAGTATTAGGATTTGAAGAGGTTATATACAATTGTGGATTTGAAATAATCATCAAATATCTTAGTCCAATTTTTTTTTGATAGAAATGGTTCAAAAAAAAGCTAATTAAACAAAAGAATACAGTTAAAGGTTTACAATGATTTTATGTATAATAAGAACAAACATTATATATATATATATATATTTGCCTATTTTGAAATCTCTCTCACAGGTTATTCCTATGACTCCCAAAATCTATTCTTTCTCCGACGCCGGTGTAGCCATGGATCGCCGGCGTCAGACATGCTCTCCTGTGTTTTGCTCATTTGTTTTTTTTTTCGTTAGTTCCGGCTTGTTTAAAGAACCGAACCTCCTTTTTGTTTCCATTTTGGCTTAGCGTTGCAAGAGAGGGTTCACCGGGTTAATTTCTAGGGTCTCCTTGATCGGCCTTGCTGCAGAGCCTCTTTCGGCACTTCCTGGAAGTTTCTTCTATCAATTTTGGATTTGGCTCTCAGCCTCCGTTGTTGTGGCTATCATTTATCGAGCAACTTCTGGTATCTCTTCCTCAAAAGTTTCGTCATTGTTTCTAATAGATCTGTGTGGGATCGCGGTGAGTCCATCCAGAATTTTGGAGTCTCTCGGTGAATTTGAATTTCTTCACCTCCTCCATTTCACCCCGCCAAAGATTGTATTTTTATCGATCTGATGTTCATCGTCGGGGATTTTCTTGATGCGCCCCAGTTTAGAAGGCTCGTCACCTCGGTCTTCCTTCTCGGCATGTGTTTTGCATGTGTCGTTGCAGATCTCCCTGCTCACGCTTTTTGCAAGGTCCTCCCTTCCGCACAGTCATATCTCCTGAAGTTCAGGGTTCTCTTGATGAAGCTATCGGCTTTGATCGAAAGTTTCCGGCACCGTCACGTCCGATCGAAATTTTCCATAGACGATGGACGTTGCATCAGTGGATGCAAGGAGTGCATCGGTCGACACAGGGGCGTTGCATCGGTCGACGCAGCTAGGGATTTAGAGGTTGCATCGATCGATGGAAGGAGTGCTTGTTTTTGTGTTGCTTGTGTTTGTCTTTTCGCTTGTATGTATATCCTTATAGATGGGAGGATCGTCTCACTAAGTATATGTGATAATACTCACGCATCTCAGCTGTTGTTTGTGGTTTACAGGTATGTGTCGTGGAATCATGGCGATGAGGAGGAGGATGATCTAGGGTCTTGGTTATGTGTTGTTAGTCTTGATTATGTTATTAATATTGGAACCTCGCATAAAAGCATGTTAGGTTGTTGGATAGAATGGTTAGGAATGATATTGTGTTGATGATATATATTGGAGATGAGTATGGTTATATTTATTACACTGTGAATGTTATTGGTATTATGGGTGGTTAGTGATGTTCATGTTGTTGGTTTAATAAGTAGTATGAGATGCTTAATTATATATTATAAAAAAATAGATCGGATTGTTTTATATACATATCTATAATGATTAAAAATAAAAACAAATTTCTAATGCACCAATAAGGTGAGAGACGAAATTCAACATAGGAGAGCTGCATTGCTACAACTACATTTAGTGACTGAAAACTTAACAACAACAAAAGATACTTTAAAGAAGTAAATTGTCGATGCTGCCAGTGTCGCTGGAAAAAAAAGAACAGTGACAATTATAGTAGTTTCTACGGCTATTTTTATGAAAACGCTGAGTTACTTTTCATATACTTGACACGCAACGCAAATAAGTTACAGTATAATTTTTTGTCACCGATTGCTGCTGCAGCACAACACAATTACAAAAAGAAATGAGGGAAAAATGTCAAAAAAAATCCGAAGTTATTATTTTTTTTATATATAACATCAGATAAGCTTTTTAGTGTCTGAAAGAGAGTTCCTCATTGAGGACATTTACAAGAAAAGCATGGATGTAAAAGTAGATGGTAAAAGCTATATTATTCAGTAAAGGTTTTTTAGCTAAACGATCTGCAGCTTTGTTGTTGTGTCTTCGTGTCTAGGCAAATGTTACTTCCTTAAATTTATGTTCCCAATATTTGACCTCACGAACCCAATTATGAAAACGAAAATTGTGCTGGCCTCCAGTAACTAATTTTGTAATTATTGCATTATCTCCTTCGAATGTTACTCTTTTATATCCGCATATCCAAGCTTGTTGCATTGCAATGATCAGGACCTGAATTTCTGTTTCCAAAGCACTATCACATAACTTGCCTTTGTTGTGTCCAGATGTTGCATAGAATCCTTCCGAGTCTCTAATTATCCAACCTGCTTGTGGTGCAGTATCCTGATCTGAGTAATCTCTCTCATCTAATATCGTGGAGGAGCGACGACGATTAGAGAGAGGAGGAGGAAGAAGAGAGAAAGAAGTAAACGAGGGTTAATTCTCGATTTGATATAGTTAATAGAAAACCGAAAATTTATATTAAAAATTAATAATTAATTGGATAATCGGGATAAAATTAGAATTTTTATTTTGTTAAAAATCATGAATATGAAAATAACAATACTAAAAAATAAAATATTAGTGTTTAATTGTTTTGGATTTTAAATGACATATTTTTATATTCAAGTATTGTTTAACTATCTAAAAAATAAAATATTAGGAATACTCCCAGGCACGATAATCGAGATAGCTCTTTTCACCATACTTTCCAACGCCGGTGGAGCTTTGGCTCGCCGGCGTCGGGATATCTTTAGCTTTTCCCGACTCCTTTACAATTCTCAACGAGCTTTCTTCCTCCTAGTTCTTCTGTTACCTTGGAACTCCTCCTTCCCTGCACCTTGCTTCCACAAAGCTCCATTGCATGACGAGACGATAAAGAGTCTTCCGGTGAACTTCTTATACCTCGTCTGGAACTTTTTCTGGCCAGCGTTATCGATGAAGGAGGATTGTCTCCTGTCTTCTCACTCTTTAACTGTTATATCTAAGATTTGTCTCTCAAAGTTCTATAGATCTAAAGATTTTAAATCTTTCGCAGTTCTCGTCGCTTCTTATCTCTACCGGATCCCCTCGAAGTCAAATATGTCATCTCCCTTGGTTTGGAGCTCTGCCTTGACACCGGAGCCGGTGATGATTTTTACGGCGGAAGGATTATCCCTTACCTTGCCAAGTTTCCGTCCCACCGCCCCCTCTCCATACAACCGCACCGGCACTCTCAGCACCTCCCCAACTGAAGCAACTCTAGGGTTTCACTTGTTGGGCCTTTCTTTATGCTGCGGCCCACTACCTTTGTCTCAGTCCATTGCCAAAAATCGCAGCCCACCTACATTTCACTACAGGGCCAGGTTTGATGACTTCATTTCATCTCCAAGCCCATTTATTACTTTGTTCTGTTTTCACGGCTTGATCAACCGAAGACTTTGTTCATGCCCTGAAGCGACAAACAATACAAGGTGCTTTGAGCATTCTTTTCAAAACCTGTTGTTAAACTGCCCTTTGACTTAAGTCTATGAAACTTTAAGTGGGGAAACCATCGATGAACATTTGTTTTTGAAGGCTCTTTCACTAGCGCATCTGGTTCCTCTATCCATGTCCATTTATCCCGGTCTATCCTTTCATACATATACATGCCGGTTATTATCTTCATCAACTATCCCTTGAAGCAGCTTGAAACCAACTCAATCCAGCGGCCACAACCAGAAGTTGTGATTCCCGTGTTTTTTGCTTCAACTCTCTCGAACCCTGAAAATTTTTCCAAGATCCTGATCTAGAATTTCACTCTTATCTGACCTTGAGGGTCTCTGGCGTCCAAGTTTTTCCGTTACGGAGAGATCGGCTCCGCCTTCCTCCTCTATGGAGAGAAACCTTACAAAACACTTAGCTGCTCCTTTGTGGTTCGCGCCAGAGACACATGGGACTAAGTACCTTTTATCAACGTCACGAAGTCTATTGATAGTGACTATCTTTAAAATTCCCGAACTGTTCGCGGAAGTGTCTCGTACACACCATGATCTCGCTTGTGGCATGTTGCTAGCCAGCCTCTGTTTTCCGAGTTCTTATGGACCTATTCTCTAAATTTGTTGCTTATTTTATCTATGCTATCTTTGTTGTGAGCTTGTGCTCCCAAATCATGTACCTTTGTGTAACCTTTGCTTCCCCTCTTTGGGTTGATTGAATGAATACAAGTATGGTTTGACAAAAAAAATGACACATTTTTATTATTTTGGTGTATTTTTTTTCAATCCAAAATAATTGAGTATTAAAAGTCCAAAAAAAAATAACTTTGGGGCAAGCTGTCAATCTCTCAAAATCAACTATCACTTTTGGAGCTCGAGTTCAGCCTCACATCAAAACGAGATTACAAAGAATTTTAAATATACATAATGATGGGGGTTGTGGTAAATATTTGGGTTTGCCAGAACATATAGGCAGGAAAAGAAAGTAATCTTCCAATATGTAGACAAGGTCAAACAAAGAACTCAAGGATGGTCACATCGTTATCTATCAGAAGCAGGTAAAGAAATTCTCCTAAAAACAGTGGCAATGACTCTCCCGGTCTATACAATGAATTGCTTTAAACTCCCTAACGGCATTTGTGAAGAGATAAATAGTATTTTGGAAAACTATTGGTGGAGTAAAACTCCAGGCAAACGATCGATGCATTAGGTTTTTTGGGAGAGATTGGGATTACCAAAGAAGGAAGGAGGATTAGGATTTCGAGATCTAGAAAATTTTAATCTAGCTCTTCTTGGAAAACAAATATGGCGAATACTACAGGCTCCAACAAGTCTTCTTACTTGATTCCTTAAAGCAAGATATTATCAGAATGGTAATATTTTTATTGCTGGATCTGGTAATCACCCATCGTTTATTTGGAAATCTTTGCTAGAGGGTCGAAATATGATTCAACAAGGTATGCGTTTTTTGATTGGAGATGGTGCTACTACTAATGTTTGGGTAGATCCCTGGTTATTTGCAGGTTAAAGACCTTATCACGCTGGAGCGGAGAACCTGGAACATGGATCTAATACGAAGCATTATCGTTGATGAAGATGTAGCACTTATACATAGAGTTCATTTGAGCCCTTTACCTTCTCCAGATCTTCTTGGTTGGCACTACAATGATTCAGGCCTGTATATAGTAAAATCTAGTTACTGGTTTGCTACACATATGCATGAAGATGAGGCAGTACGTCCACCTCCAGGCCTTCCAAGCTTCAAAACAGCCATTTGGAAAATGGGTATAGCTCCAAAACTAAGACATTTTTTATGGCGAATGCTCTCATGGGCATTACCAGCAGGTACAAAGTTAAGGCACAGAAGGATAACTTCAGATACTCAATGCAAGAGATGCTGTCAATATGAAGAGTCAATCCTGATTCCTGACAAATAAACAGAATACCTCGCCATTACACAGAAGAATACATGAAAGACGATTCCTTCTCACTGAATGAGTAAAAGAAACAAAGAGAAGATAGTTAAATCCGATCGAGAAAACTACAAAACCAAATCCAGAGATTTTCAATCAGAAGCATGAGAAGTGAAGGAACAAAGGGAATCTTCTGATCTGAGTAATCTCTCTCATCTAATATCGTGGAGGAGCGACGACGATTAGAGAGAGGAGGAGGAAGAAGAGAGAAAGAAGTAAACCAGGGTTAATTCTCGGTTTGATATGGTTAACAGAAAACCGAAAATTTTTATATTAAAAATTAATAATTAATTAGATAACCGAGGTAAAATTGGAATTTTGATTTTGTTGAAAAATCGTGGGTATGAAAATAACAACATTAATTTTTTTGGGTTTTAAATGACATGTTTTTATTATTGGTGTATTTTTATTCCAATCCAAAATCATTGGGTACTAAATGTCCAAATAAAAATAACTTCGGGTTTTTTTTGACATTTTTCTCAAAGAAAAGATCCTAAAGTAACACCTTTCTCAAATCGTGTATAACAACTCAATAAGATATTAGATTTTTTTTTCCACAAATTGAAAATATATTGGCTTTAAGGAAAATCATTACAATGAGTATCAAGGAGCCAAATTGGCTTTAACACAGAATCAGAATAATACAATTTGTCATTACATCTAAATTTAGCTAAAGCATGTGCAACACTGTTACATTATTTCTTTGTAAAAGTAAAGGTTGCATGATGCAATTTTGATGCCCAAAATCTATCTTGTAGAAGATTTGTTAGTGAGGCGTTCAAGTGTAAGCCATTAGCCATTTTGATTAAAGTCTCACAATGACCCTCAAAAACAATAGAGTATATCCTCTTATCCAAGCCTGTTGTATAGCTACCAAGAGTCCTTTAGTTTCCGTCTCTAGTGGGGATCCTGCATAATTTAATCTACACGCTCCCTACACAAGTGGATCACCTTGATGGTTTCTAAAGATCCATCCGCATGTTGCTTGTTGAGTATGATTGTCATAACCTGCATCAAAGTTGCACTTCAGAGTCGGATGTATTGGGGTTGGGCAGACCAAGAGTTTGCATTCATGTTTGAGATGAGATTCAGAATTGGTCATTTAGGTGTCAAAGTAGTGATCCATTATTTAGTTTCAGAATTTGCCATTAAAACAGTCTTTGTTGCACTTTCACGAAAATTATTAAAAATCAGGTTGTTTCTGGCCTTCCAAACTCGTCATAACAACCAAAAGGGTAAGAGGGAATGAAAGGTATTTGTGTGTTGTGTGGAAAGGGTTATGATTTCCTCAGCATCAGAGGATAGTTGGTTTAAATTTAATAGAGTTGTGTTTGATAACCTCCATACCATATGAGCGAAAGGACATGTAAAGAGAGTATGTTGTATTGTTTCATCTGTTTTGTGACATCTGTGACAAATATAATCAATGATCATACCCCTTATGTGTAGTCTAGTTATTGTCGGTAGAGCTCTTGAGACTTTGTGACATCTGTGACAAATATAATCAATGATCATACCCCTTATGTGTAGTCTAGTTATTGTCGGTAGAGCTCTTGAGACAATACGCCAGAAAAAGTGTTTAATCTTTGGTAGAATCCGCGGTTTCCAAATCTTATTCTTGGGTTCCACAGAGCGAGCCATGAGGTAAATCAGGTACCATTGTGGAAATTTTATGAATGTCCTAGGAACGAAATATGGCATTGTTCTTCTTCTTCTTCTTCTTCTTCTTCTAAGTCGAGAGTCTATTCACTCACGGAGATTTATCGTTCGTCTGAATCCCTCTTCTTCTTCTTCTTCTTCTTCTTCTTCTTCTAAGTCGAGAGTCTATTCACTCACGGAGATTTATCGTTCGTCTGAATCCCCTATATAATAAAACGGAAGTACACAACTTTTTTTTAGATTATATAATTTTTATAAGTTGATTACAAAATAGGTTATACATTAAATATTGGTTGGTTACAAAAAAACATTATAGATTAATTGGTCAATCCGTGGACTATATGAATACACACGGATTCACAAAAATATTTTGTTAAAGAGAATATTCCAATGATTTATACAATTTCCTAAATAAAATCTTTAGTATTCCATGTATTGTTACAAAATAGATATTGTTTGGCATAATAATATATTCTTAGGCGTCAAAAAAGAAGAAAATCTTGGCAATTTTTCACAATTAATCGTGATTTCCGAGATCTTATTGTGCAACTGAAAATAAAATCTTACCTAAGCACGAGTCATATTAAAAAACTTTCACCAAACAAGTTCAAAAATTAAAATAAAAACAAACAACAAACATAACCATTTTTCATACATAAAATTACAAAATTAACAATATAAAATATACAAAATAGTTATTTTTTTCAAGTCACCATATTTAGCATATGATTTTATTGCATAATATTTTGTCTATTTTTTTTTTAAATAATCATATAAATTATATTTTATTTTAAAATTATAATATAAACAAAATGAATTTTAGCCCGTGCTATAGCATGGTCCTAATATAGTTATTGTTTATTTTGCAACTCGAGGTTAGAAAATTCAGAACATATGCCAACCCCAAATTAAGATATATTGCTCGCTCTTTAAGCAAGGTCTAATCTTTCTCCCCCGTTCTCTAATCAAAACTTAAAATTATAGTGTATGTTATACTTTTTATTACTGTCCAGAGATTTGACCGTATATTTAGTAGTTATGAGTTCTTCCAATTTTAAGAAAAAAACACTAAAGAGAGGTAAAAAAGGGTGGTCAAACAACAAATTTAGAAATCAATGCTATAATTAAGCTATAATAAAGTAATCATTCTTTTATTCTAAACGTATAGAAGAAACTAATTTTAAAATTCAACAATCAACGATTTTACTTTTCTGGTTTCAGTCTAAAAATAACAATCGGGTTTCTAATATAAAAACCAAACTCGGTGCTCCACGAGAATAGTTGTCCTCTTCTCAAACATATCTCAACTTATTGTTTGAATATAAAAAGAGATATCAGAAAGAAGAGAAGACCAAAAACAAAACCAAAAAAAATGGCTTCGAAAGCTATATTCTTCTCTTTCTTTATTGTCTCCGCCGTCTGCTTGTCCTCTCTCGCCGGCTTCGCCGCCGCTGATGCTGATGACTTCGATCGTTTCCAGATCCAGGGATCAGTTTACTGTGACACTTGCCGTGTCCAATTCGTTACCCGTCTCAGCAAATTCCTCGAAGGTATACATAAACACATTACGAACACCATGTTTATTATATACATGTGTGCATGGCTTTTCTACCACGTGCAACCGTTGCAATATTTGAAAAGAACAATATTTTACGCTTAATAAAGAATATATATCATGTCACTTTTAATATTGTTCGAGATGAATATGCATGTTAGCATGTATGCGCACGCGCACTATCTTGCATGTTAGAGGATGCATTCAAGGGTTATTTATATATATATATATATATATATATATATATTATACGTAATTCTTCGGATAAAATCTAAAATTANTTTACGTATGTTTATTAACATGTGTGCATGGCTTTTCTACCACCACGTGCAACCAGCAACCGTTGCAATATTTGAAAAAAGAACAATATTTTACGCTTAATAAAGAATATATATCATGTCACTTTTAATATTGTTCGAGGTGAATATGCATGTTAGCATGTATGCGCACGCGCACTATCTTGCATGTTAGAGGATGCATTCAAATTCAAGAGTTATTTATAATATATATATATACGTAGATCTTCGGATAAAATCTAAACTTATTTTTATTATATTTTTACATTTTTGTATTTGTGAAGGTGCGAAAGTGAAGTTGGAGTGCAGGAACAGAACAAACGGAACCGTAACATTGACCAAAGAAGCCGTTACCGACAAATCAGGAAGCTACAAGATGGAAGTAACCGGTGACCACGAGGAAGAAGTTTGCGAGCTCGTCTTGGTCGAATCACCAGACAGTGGTTGCAGCGACGTCAGCAAAGAGGCTTACTTACGTAACGCCGCTAAGATCAGTTTGACAGCCAATGACGGAATCGTCTCCCACGAGACACGTATCGTTAACCCTCTTGGTTTCATGGTCAAGACTCCTTCAGCTGACTGTGCCGCTGCTTTCAAGGAGATCGGTATTGTCCCTGACGTCACATTCTAAGCGACAAGAGAGAAAGAAAGAAAAAAAAAAATATGACATGAGAGATTTACTATTTGCTTAAATTTTATCAATATTACAATGAATATATAATATCATCATTAATTACATTTTTCCGCGTTTTGGTTTTGTTTAATTTGATATGTCAGTGATATTTTGTTGTTCTGTAGTAAAAAGAATGTACTTTGGTTACATGCGGTATAGGAAATTTTCTATTATTAGTTTATAACAAAAGAATATTATTAGATTTTTAGATCAGAAACCAAATTTAGAAGAACGAAAATCTAAAACATAAATGATTGGGTATCAATCGATCACGTTGTTTATTATCACTAATATGAATTGATGTCACCATGAGTTTACTGCCTTTTTTTTTGCTAATTTGATTTTTACTGTGTTTAATGTTATATATGAGTGATACATTTTTTAGGATTAAGATTGCGATGGAATACTTGTTTTCACCGATATTGTTTTTCACAAATGTTTCTAACTAAAGTTCAGAAGAAAAAAAATTATTGTTAGACACCTCGTATAAGCTTTTCGACAGAATTCTTTCACTTTTGTATATAATTAAACCGTTTTGTCTGTTTTTCATGGTATGTTTACTGTTATTCGTAATTTGGTTTTCATTATTGGTGACCCGGGCCCTCGTTTCTGGTTTTTGGTTTGCCACTCTCTTACAACACTGAAGAATTCCAAGTTTTGTATTTTATATCTTCGATTACAGTAGCATTTTATTAGAAGATTGTAACAGAAGTATAAGTATATATAACAAATTTTGTAACAGAAGTAGAAGTATATATAACTAATTATAACCTCTTTTTATCAGTCAATAGTTAAAGTCGTTTCCACAAATTTATAATGGAGAGGATAGTATAAAAACAAGAATACGATTCACCTAATCATATACTGAAGTTTTAAAGTAGAAACGGGTGCATAATAAGGGATCCCAGGTGCAACATATGGACCCATGTCCCACATGAGTGGACTATTTCTATCTTTTGAACTGTTGGTATATATACTGGATGGTGATATTTGATGTTGCAGCCTAAAAGCATGTAGAGAAAATAGATATTGCCCCCACTTATGATCTTTGTTTACGTATCTTGTTCAAGGGGTTCTATTCATCGGATTCTGATTTTCCGATCACGCAATCAGACTTGTCAAGCATACGTGACTATGGTTCGATGCCCTTACAAGATCCCGGACCACATATATTTTATTTTATTATTTTCCCTGTTTTTTGGAGCGGCCAATAGAAATTCGTAAGTCACATTGTGCGTCGTCCACTTTAGAGAGTTTAGACTACTATATGCTTAAATAATCAATCATATTGAGAAACAAGAAGAAAATATGTTTCTTTATATATACTTTACGTATGATGTGCCTATGATTATATCCGAGGAAGCTTATATATACTTCGTCGATTTAATTGTCTTTACAAGTTTTCCGGCAAGTTCAAAAGCGTCCGATCCCAGGCTCTGCGAAGTCATGTCCCGTTCCTAGCAACATGTTCACACAGATCTAACACCCCTCTTCAAACACTGGCGACCACCGCTTCCTTCAAGTAAGGAATCTTCAATCCGGTCCAGTGGAGGCAAGAATCGCGGCGGTGCACAGAGGATGGTTGCTCAGTCCAACCTTTATACCTCGGAATCCACGAGAGTCTAGAAGATGCCAACCTCCTTGGTTAACCACCGTGACTATGCAACTTAACCTCCTATCCCCCACCGACTTCCGCCGCAAACCACATTTTTGATTGGTGGATGAGCACCGAGAAAGCTCCACCGCGAACAAACGCGACTTGACCAGAAGCTTCTCACCAACCAAAGAGCGAAGCCACCGTCACATCGGATGGGAGAAAATACCACACCTCTATTGCCGGAGAAGAAACCACCCACCAATGCTATCTTGGGTTAACACTCCATTTTTACCAATCTTTTCGTTTAACCCGATTTGTTTTTCCCTACCCTTGAACCCAAATCTTTCTTTCTAACCTTGTATTGAATTGTTGAGTGAGGCCTTTTCATTGTGCTATAGGTTGTGAAACCTTGAGAGTATTGAGAACGACAAAGAACTAGCTCTTGATTTAGCTAAGTTAGAATCATTAAAACTAGCTATTAGAATCAGTTTTAAAAGATAGGTGGTTAGCATGATTATTTGGGGTTGGGTTGAGGAATAAAAAGGAAATTAAAGAAGAAGGTCCCTAAAGTTCTGTTCATTTAGCTCTAAGTCTCTAAGTAAAAAAAAGAAAAAGATCTTGCTATCGTCTCCTAGAAAAAGAAAAAAATAATATGGGAATTTTATTAGGAGTTTAGCAAAGAAATAAAAAANAAAAAAAAAAAAAAAAAAAAAAAAAAAAAAAAAAAAAAAAAAAAAAAAAAAAAGAAGAAGAGAGAGAGAGAGAAAGAGAGCTAGATGTTTATTGTTTAGACCTTAGGGATTATAAAAAAAAAGTTAAAATCAAAGATGTGGGTAGTTCTATTCTAGGGGGTTTGATAAAAAA
>NC_025695.1:31303383-31323346 GCF_000633955.1 Camelina sativa
TAGTTGGAGGTTGAACTAGATTGATGCATGGTAATAAGCATAGAAAAATATTTGTAAGTATGTTGATTGATCTTAGCACCATTAAATTATCTTTAAGGACTATAGCTTGAATCCTTTGCTTAGCTCAAAAGGTTATGAGTGCCATTTTTAACCCTCATCCTCCTACTTCCTTGCTAGAGGACTAGCAAGATTTAAGTTTGGGGGTCTGATAACTCTCTAATTTACATGTTTTAGGCATCCTTTTTTGTCCATATTTTGCATTATATATACCCTAATCTTAGCGTTTTTAGGTCATTAACTGTAGGAATCCACATTTAGGCCATTTAGGGTGTTGCATTATTGCATTTGCACATTTTGGATGAAAACAGGTGCTTTAGGGCCTAAAATGGGGAAAAACAAGGTCAAATCCGAGGATGTACCCGAAGGAGCTATGGAGCAGGAAGAACAGTCCGAATACCAACCCGATCGAAGAGGATCCAAGGGCAGGAAGAACTACCCGAAGACCTATCCGAGGAGTACCCCGACCACATCCTCGAGCACCGCCTCGAGCAGACCCTCGGGCAGGACTGGGCAGCTAGGTTTAATGGGTTTCCATATATATACCCCCCTCTTCTTCCTTTCGCCATAGCACGCCGCAGACACTCAACACAGAGAGCGAGAGCTTCTGAGAGAGATCTTGAGCGACTCAAACTCTTTTTCCACTTTGTTAGTATTTATTTTACATTTCTTTGCTATCCTTTTAGATTTCTACTCTGTACTCTTACTTCTATCTTGTTTTTCAATACAATGCAATTTTCGTTTATCTTTGTTTTTATGTTTTCTGCAATGAGATCTGAGTAGTGAAACAAAATTTCTAGGGATGGGATAGACAACTTTGTGTTCTTGATCGGTTAGGATGTCTTAGCTTGGTTGTTTATTTTATATAAGTTCCCTTCTAGATTGGTGTTCTTAATGCTGTCAATAGACCGTGAGGTTGATATTAGATCTAGGGTGTTTTGCCATCGAAAGATGTAGTTGAAATGCTTGAATCAATCAATGATAGAGATTTACTCACTTAGACTAAGAGATTAGATATAAGGAGTTTATTAACAATAATGAATCTGTTTGTATTACCTGCTTGGTTATGTTTATCCAATGAGAGTTGGGTAGGGGAGTGATTAAGGTTGATTGTTTCTATCACGAGAGTGTTTTAACAAGATTTTAGAGATTCATTGTCAAGGGAATATTTGCTTGACGCATGTAGGACATCCGTACTGGTGAGGAACACTTAGGAGTCGGTTACCCCATCCTTAGGAGCTTTCGCATTTTGATTGTTTACATTTTTATTCATAACTCGATCCTATACCCGAACTGGTACTCGATCACCAGCTTCGTGTACACCTTCGAGCTGTTCTTACTTTTCTTCTTTACCCGATCACTCCACCCGATCCTGTACTCGAATACTTGCATCGTGTACTAGGTCGTGTGGTTCTTGTTTATTTATTTTCTTTTAATTATTTTAGGATTGTTAGATCAAACCCCAACTATTGCTTAGCTTGACTTTTTTGTTCTGATCATATCTTATCTGCTAGCATAACAACCATTTGGATTGATAACCCTTTGTACTACAATTGGGGAATTGATACCCTGGGTGAAAATCCACCTATCAAGTATCTTCGACAAAGTTAACATGTCGAGATATAATGATTTTGTTGGTTTTCAAATCCAAACAGTGATAGCCCTTGTGTTGGAGAGGATAACCAAGAAATAAATAGGGTGTAGTTCGTGGTGATAACTTTGAGAGATTGGAATGATTGAGGTTTGGAAAGCAAAGGCAGCCGAAAACTCTAAGATGGTTGTATGTAAGGGGCTTGTTGAAAAGCAAGGTAAAAGAAATTTTGTTTTGGATAGCAGAGGATGGAAGAAGGTTCAAAGTATGAACAGCAACGTTCAATGCCTCAACCCAATAACTTGGTGATAAACATGTTTGAAAGAGAAGGGCTCGAATAGCATTGTTTATGGTTCTGATCATCCGCTCAGATTTTCCATTCTGTTGGGAGGTATGCGGACAGGAGAATCTAACTTTTATTCCATGTTTATCAAAGTAATCATGAAATTGAGAGTTGTTATATTCTCCACCATTGTCACATTAGAAGGCTTGAATATGATCATTGAATTGTGTTTTGATCATTGTTGTGAACTGAAGAAATTTAGTGAACACATCACTCTTTTTGCAAAGTGAATAAACCCAAAGATAATGGGTATATGCATCAAGGAATAACACATAGTATTTGATTCCACTAATGTTTTGAACCAGTGATGTCCAAAGATCAGAATGAATGAGTTCGAAAGCTTTGGAAACAGATGAAATGGAATCATCAAAAGGCAACTTCATTTGTTTTCTCAAATAGCAAGGTTCACAAGGCTGCGAGAGCTTATTGTTATTACAAAAACCCAAAGATTTAGATAAAATTGAATCAAGGCTAGCATTATTAGTGTGTGCTAGACGTTTGTGCCATAGTGAAGGTGTTGAATCAAGGAGAGCGGTGGATTGAGGATGTGTTTTATTGAATGAAGCTGGAAGAGAGCAAATATCACCCTTGCTATCACATCGGAAAAGAATTTTCCGAGTTGCAAGGTCCTTCACAGAAAAACCAAATGAGTCAAATTCAACAGTACACCAATTATCGATTGTAAATTTGCGAACCGATATAAGATTTTTGACAATTTGTGGTGTAACAAGAACACTGTTTAGTGATAGGGGACGAGAAAGGCTATTTAGGGAGGTGGATCCTACACTAACTACCAGAATCTTGGAACAATTACCCACCACGACCGATTGAGTGAAGCGATGATTAAAATTAGAGTGGAGGTTACCTGATGTGGTGGATAGGTGTGCGGTCAAGCCCGAGTCCATTATCCAAGGATATGTTGTAGGATCAGTCAAAGTTTCCGTCATCGGAGTTGCAGTCGGTATCTCCATTAGATGAGCTTGCGGATATGTCGTAGATTGAGGCGGAGGGAAGGAAGGCCGGTGTGGTTTTGTGGCCACTGCCCATAGTAATTGGGACAAGACGTAAATGGGCCTTGCCAAAATGGAGGGGAGGCCCAATTAGGGTACTGAAGCCGCGATTGGTAATTGTGACGTCCGCCGCCTCGTGATCGATTGTTGTTTCTCTGATTCCCACTATAGTTGTTGCTGAATTGAGGATGGTGACCCAACTGTTGAGATTGACGTGGCTCTGTTGGTGATGCAGCGACGGTGAGAGCGGTTGTGGATGATGAGTGATCCATATGTGTCGAGGTGAGCCTTTGAGATTTTTTGAGGCGTGTTTCTTCAAGTTCAAGCATCGACTTTGCTATTTCAAAGGTTGGGAATGGCTCTTTGTGTTTGATGACATTGATAATGTTATCAAACTTCTCATTTAGACCGTTCAACAAATACATTACCAGGTTACGTTCATTCACCAGAGCATCAACATTAGCTAGCAAGTCGGCGATAGATTTGATTTTCTGACAGTACGCAGCTTTTGAACGATCGCCGATTTCCTGAGTACGCAGCTCATTATCAAGCTGAATGACTCTTGCCTCTTTGTTGTTGGAAAATTGATTCTCAACCCGTTTCCATACATCTCTTGAAGTGCCGCCAGTTTGAAAAGAAGATCGAAACAGGTCTGGAGCAAGAGTTCCATAGATCCAAAGCTTCACTAAACCATCTCGTTTGTACCACGCGGCATCGGTGACATTGGCTGGTAGGAGAGTGCCATCGAGATGTCCAAGAACATCAAATGTGAGGCAGTGAGTGAGAAACAACTCACGCCAGGCTTCATAATTATGATCATCGAGATCAAGGATGAGAGGTATGTGAGATTTGATGTATGTAACATCAAAGGCTCGCTCAAAATTTGTCGGAGGAGTGGCCATTTTGAAACAAAAAGAGAAAAGGAAGAGAGAGAAGAGAAGAGAGGAAGAAGTAGAAGAGGAAGCGGAGAAAAAATATCAAGAGCGATCTAGCTCTGATACCATGAAAGTTGTGAAATCTCTCTTGCCCTGTTCATTGATTTACATGGTCTTATAAAACCTAGGATGTTACAGAACTGTGCCTATAATCTAGGATAATAATATCTAAGTAGTTGTGACAGAATAAACCTATATTCTATCAATCAATCCTAGATAGGATTTTGAAAACTTTAGTAGAAGAGTTTGGTCATGTTTCTGCGGATAGTATGCGTTAGTTATCACTTCTAATGTTTTTGTAATATTTTGTGTTTTGTTTTTGAAGATATATAAAGAGAGTATTAAGAGGAGAAGATGAACTCGATCAGAACTGGGACACATCCTCCAAAATTTTGGACACCTCCTCCAACTCGATCAAAATAATTTTATTTTGAGTCTAGTTCTATATTTATTATATATGTAATGAACTATTAATGTAAGACCAAATATATATGGGTTGAACTCTTTATCCCATATATAATCTGTAAATCGCAATCGCTAATAAAATAAGCAAAACCGGTAATAAAATTTAAATTTGAAAAAGTCTTCTCGAAACCAAATTAATTTCTTGTTCTAATCGCTATTAAGTGAACTCATAAACGGATCCTTATTCAGTTTTTGGATAATGATTTTGTTTTATTTTTTCGATTCAAAAATCAAAATCGTCAGATATTTGAGAATGTGGGATTGTGATTGAGTCTTAGGTTCTCTTGTCAGTCTATATCGAAGTTTCAGTCTCAATGACTTCAAAATAAAATTTTAAGTTGACAACAAAAATAACTGGTCGTTGGCAAACCTTAGGTGGTAGAAAAAAAACTACAATAACCGGAATTACATTCTGGTTTAGGTTTTATATCGGTTTCGGTTCATTATCTGCTATCCTCAAGGTAAAGAGTTAAAGAGTAATGCTTAGTTTGGGCTTATAGTTTGGCATAAATGGATCAAATTTTAGGCTCATTTTGCCTGTTTCTAAACTTACAGATTTAGATTACGCCTATATTTTTTTTGTTTTTTTTTCTCGTCAATTTTTTTTGAGAAACACTCCTCGATATCACTAATTTCTGTTTTTTTTTCCAAAATTAACATCCACTCTTAAATATTCCACATTTAACACAAATTTAATATAATTAAATACTTTAATTTAAAAAAAAATATATATATTACAATCTTCGATCTCGCGTGAGAGAGAAACGAGAACGAAGTCTCACATTAATCAAAGCTCAGAATCGCCTTCAATGGATGCTAAGATCGGACAATTCTTTGACTCTGTCGATTCCTTCTTCACCGGCAGCGATAAGATTCCTTGGTGCGATGGAGATGTCATCGCTGTAAGTTTTTCTCTAATCCTTCTCATGTGTTTGCTTTTTCTTTCCACCTTACGTTTCCAAAGACGAAGAACCATCTCTTGTAGGTAAATGGAATCACGAACTATTAGGGGAAATTTATAACTGTTTTTGTTTGCCAATTTCTGAAATCAGATTTGCTTTCTCCAAGATTAGCCCCATCCTTTGATTTTTGGATTGGAGAGAACTTTGAAATCGAGCTTTAGAAGTTTTTTACAGGCTTCACCAGCTAAAAATCCATGGTTTTGATTGATGTGTAGGGATTTGAAAGAGAGGTTCGAGAGGATCTTAAGCAAGAGTGCTCAATGTGAAAGGTTCGAGAGGTTCACTGAGGATCTTAAGCAAGAGTGCTTAATGCAATTGTCATGGGCACTTGTTCATTCCTGTCAAACCGAATGCAACCGAGAATAGCCATGCTTGAAGGTAGTAATGTCCCATCTTTTTCTGTGAAATCCATGTCCTGAAAGATTTGGTGAGTGAAAGAGTTAGAGTGAGAGTATAGTAGAATTTTGCAGTTCTACTATACTTTTGGCTTGTGTAAGTTGATGGAAGCCAAATCCTTCATGAATTTAGTAAATTATGATTGTGATTTTGATCTCCTTATTACTAATGATGATTATGAACTTAAGTATTGATTTGAACTAGATGATTAATTTTAAGCTAGGTGAGCTTTTTAAATTTTGACAGATATGGTGCCTTGCTCGAGAGTTTCATTGGTAGACAAGATTTAGTAGAAAACATTAAGGATTGTATCATTGATTTGGGAGGAGCAGATCCTCTAGATACCAAGGTTTGTTCTTTTATATGATACTTACTTTCTTTAAGCCAAGACACTCAGGATGTGATTTGCATGATTTCTCTAATCTCTTCATTTCATTATTTGCCTAAGATGCAAAACTCAAAAGATTCATACTTAGGGGCAGGAATATCGTCAATGTTTTTTCTATTACACGGACGACGCTGGTTATTTCCTCTTTAACTGTCGGACAAGGCCATTGAATATGACAACTTCATGGAGAAATGGTGGACAAGAAGCATATTACATAGCCAAATTTGAACACAACGGTGAAGCGAGTCGTAGCGATGGAACGTTTGTAAAATCTGTATAATGCTTATATTCGTCAAGAGTTTGTACTTTAATGTACTATGATCATCCTACTTCTTAATTTTATTGAAATAAAAGAGAGCCTCTAACAATAAATATGGTCATGAAAGTCTTCATTAATTATTATGAATTCTTCATGAATTTATTTTTCTATGAAGGTCTTCCTGAAATTCGATAAAAACTTCCTAAATATCTGGGAATCCTTCATGAATGTTTTATGATCATTTAACAATTTTTTACTTGAATGTATTATGATCATCACACTTCTTGAATTTTCTTGAAATTAAAGAGAATCTGTAAACAGTAAATATGTTCATGAAAGTACATGAATTTTTATGAAATCTTTCATGAATTTATTTTTCTATGAAGGTCTTCATGAAATTTGATAAAGTCTTCCTAAATATCTATGGATCCTTTCTGAATTTCATACAATATTTCCTGAATTTAATACAATATTTTCTGAATTTCATATAATCTTTCATGAAGTTCAGTCACAGTTAAAGCAAAGTGCTAACATAAACATGTGAGAATGTTATACATTAGACAAGTACCAAAAAAAACTAAAAAAGTTTCTCAAGCATCATATGTCTAAACATCAGATAGAGTAAAATTGGATAAAGGAACACAGTCTCATCTGCAGATATCCAAAGCATACTTGCATCTTGTGTCATCTGCAGATACATCATGTAGCTTAGAGAAAAACATCATTTCCTGCGATAATAATTGAAATCAGGGAATAAGTTTCAGGAACGTCATCATAAATTATCAACAATGCTTCCTTAATCTTCAAATGTGACAAAAAAACACAAAATTACACGAGCAACAAACAACACACTTTGCTACACAAATCATTTGTACCAGTCAACAAATAACACACTTTGTTACACACTGTACAAATCAAACTCTAATGCAAAAATTCACACAACCGTCAACAATCACTTTGCTACATGAATCATTTGTACCAATCACATCTTAACCTTGCTCAATTTACAATAAAAATCACCTTTACTCCATTAAACTTCATCAAATTAGCAAACAAATAAAATACCTAAAACCCCCAACTGAATTAAAAACGTCCAATTTTATAAGCTAGGTTTTAGAATAAGAAGACAGATTCAAACACAAAACGTTTCAATTAACCAGATGGCGATGGAGGAGAGAGAAAGAGGTGAAAGCGGTGGCAATTTTTTATCTCTAGCGGGTGTCACTGATCTTCTGCAGATGTTATCGATCTCTTGTAGATCACTGGCGATTTTGTCGAAACTTTGATCTCCTGTAAACAATCAACAATAAGATGATGATAACTAGTGGAAGAAAGATGCATGATTGTATTTTGTCCAGAAAAACGCGTAAAAGAATAATAATATATAAAAGAAATTAAAAAAAATATTATTTTAATATTTAATTAGAATATATGTGCTAGTTTTGGAATTCAAGAAAATGTATGCTAAGTTTGGAAGAGAAATTTAAATTAGTGTTATTTTCGAGAATTTTTCATTTTTTTTTCTGTTATCAACAATTAATATTTATTATTTTCGCATATTTTTAATAACAAATTTTAAAAATATAAGTAAAATAAACCCGAAAGCAGAAAAGAAAACAACAAAATTACGACACAACACAAACATCTGTCAACTTTTTTTTCTTCCTTTTTAACATCTTTCAATCTATATGTTTGTTTCTTATACTGCGAATATAAATGTGTGATTAATAAGTGTGATTCGTGTGAACCAACGTGGAACAATTATTTGCCATTACTTTTACCACAGTCCATGTCATAACCTTCCAAACTTAACCGCAATATATTCTTCATTACAATGACGTTATAACAGAGCAAATTGTTCCTTATAATTTTTGGATACAACTATTACAATTGCTTGTCATATATATAAAAACATACACTGACTGTCAATTTCATACGCTGTTTTTGTTTAAAGATACAAAAAAAGTACTTTGTTTTATGTGCATGTATTACACAATGTACGTAAACCAAGTATTTTACTCGAATGTTAAATGTCATAGTGTTTGAATAAATAAATTTTCTTATTTAAAGGTTTTCATAGTTTTCTTTTTTTTTTTTTGGTATCGATGTCAAGTCATAAATTTAATATTTCTTTCAGTCGGCCTTGTTCTAAAGATATTTCTCTTTTTGTCGACCTATAGATATTTCTCATATAAAAAAACTTGCCACTTTAGAAATATATGAAGACAACAACCACAACGGTCCGTAGAATAGGAAAATTGTAAAACACCAAACAAAAAATAATGAAAACATCGTCTCAAGAACAGCATGTATGCGGTTCGACACTAGTACAAACTATCAATGCTCCATTACTTCTTGTATGGTCAGTCCTACGTCGTTTTGATAACCCGAAAACATATAAACAATTTGTGAAAACGTGCGCACTACGTTCCGGCGATGGAGGAGAAGGCTCTGTCCGTGAAGTCACGCTGGTTTCCGATCTACCGGCAAGTTTCAGCCTAGAAAGGCTAGATGAACTTGACGATGAGTCTCATGTGATGGTGATAAGCATTATTGGTGGTGATCATATCGTTTGGTTAATTATCGGTCGAAATCGACGGCGTTTGTGGCGAAGGAGGAGGAAGACAAGACGGTGGTGGTGGAGAGTTATGTGGTGGATGTGCCGGAAGGAAACAGAGGAGAAAACGACGTTGTTTGCTGATACTATCGTTCGGTGTAACCTTAGGTCATTGGCTAAATTATCGGAGAAGATGATGGCTCACTTTTAGAGTTTGAACTTTAAAGAATTTTCAAAACTCTTATTTTCATGAAGTTTTACATAGAAATTAGCCTTACTAGACGGGGAATAATGTAGGTATTGCTATAACCAGTACCGGCCCTCACCTAAAGCTCATGAAGCAAAGGGCTTTAAGCGCCAAATATTTTAAGTATGAAGCAAAAGGCTTTAAGCGCCAAATATTTTAAGTATTTTAGAGGCATGAAATTTTAAATGTTTTTTTAATATAGTGGTTTTTTTTGTTTGATTTTCAGTCACTTGTACTGGATTCAAACCAACCCCGCGTTAAATACAACCGATCTTTTTCCCTATTTTATCTAATCCAAAATATTCTTTTTATCTACATTTCCTTATATTAATTATACTAATAAACTAAATAATAATTAAAATAGCAATTGAACTAGTGAATAAAAAATCCTCGTCTTTCTTTTTGGCCGTTCCTTTTCTTCTTCCAATATTATTGTCAATCTCTGCTTTCTCCCCCATGTATGTTTTCTTTTTTTTCTACAATCCTACGTTTTCTCTGTTGTCTTAAGTTTTTTTCTTTCTTCTTCAAAAAGAAAAAAACTTTGTAAGCAAAACGTCAGTTAAACTTAGCATATGGTGGATTCACATATTCTCAAACAATTCTTACTTGAAATATTCTAATTTGCTATAATTTAAAACTTAAATGTAATTCAAAGATCAAAGTCATTATACTAAATTTTCTATATAATCTCCGTAGATTGCTCACTACACTAACGATTTGTCTACTTGATGATATGTTGTTTCGTGGATTGCTTGTATTTTTGGTGTATTATTTTATACTGAAATTTCATTTTTAAAGTTTAAAAAAAAAATTAGTTGGGATTAAGAAAAAATTAATTGGGATTAAGGGCATCATTTTCCGGTTCTGCTTTAGGCGTCGTAGACCTTCGGGCCGGCCCTGGCTATAACCGTGTATTTGATTGTATGTTCAAGTATCAAGTCTATGTGTTTATACGTCTTGTGAAATAATTGGATTTTTGAATAAAAAATAGAAATATTGAATTTTCAAATATTGAAATGAATAGAAACGATTTTTGACAATGTCCCGGCTTGACTAAGTGGTCGGATGCTTGAGTTGAGTTTAGCAGCTTGACTAAGTGCGACGCCAAGAAGATTGCATATATATCTTCCGTTTCCAAAAAGGCATTACTGGTCTTGTTATGGTTTCTAGGCACCTGAAAGTAAAATACTACAGAGCATATTCGATTACTGATTCTTAATATTATGTGTTGGGCAATTCTAAATCTTTCATATTTTATATGCAAACAATCTACTTGGATATATTTATCTAACTTTATTTTTTTTTCTTCATCCGACAACTTGGTCAAATCTTGTTGTTTGAATTGTTATTAACCTATAATTTATTAGATGCACCTCACATTAATAATTAAAAATAATAATTTGAAATCTATTGGATGAAAAATGCATGCAGAAGATTATATAAGGTTTTTAAGTCAAAACTAACTGGTTATTGTTTTATTTTTCCATCATAAACAATATTTGTTTTAGATATGGGTTCGTAGCACTAGCACAGTGTATATAGTCATATAGAAAATTAGATGTGGTTCTTCAAACTGCTCCAAGTTGAATCCTTAGACTCTAATTTATTGACTCAAAATCGTGAGAGATTTGAAAATGTGAGATTGCGATTCTGAGATTCTTTCAACAAGTCTAAATCAAAAGTTCAACATCAGAAAGAAAAAATGGTCCTTATCAAAATTTTAGGTGTTGGAAAGGAAACCTGAAATACAATTTCGTTTAGCTTATCTGTTTCCGGTTCAATTATCGTTACCGTCCTAAGAAAAGACAAAAGCGTGATGCTATTTTGGGTAAGGATCTTAAAATTGTAGGTTCATTTGGCCTATTTCATATTTATTTATTTTTGTTTATCCTTTTTGTCAAACTATTTATTTATTAACAATTTAAATGTGTGATAAACAAGTGTGGTTCGTATGAACGAAATCGACTACGTGGATCCATCGTAAGCCACTAGTTCTATCACAGTCCATGCCATAACCCTCCAAATTTAACCGCAATCCATTTTTCATTACAATGACGTTACAAAACAAAGGGTCATCATGTCTACAATTTCTTGTTATATAAATATAATTTATGGACAAATATAGATCTAGATATAGTCACATATTACACTGTTTGATAGTTAATTAGTCTTTTTATCTATAATTTTTTTGTTTTTATGTGCATATTACAATGTACTTAATTAGACCAAACCCTTAAACTGAATTTTCTTTTTTTTTTTTTTGATAACTAGAATTTTCTTTTTTCACATTTTATTTTATACATATCAATAAAATAAAAAATTACTTGGTATTACTTCATGATTTCCCGGTTCACCAAAAAAGGACAGCTCATATTATTATTGTCGGTATTGTACTAGATATTTCTCATATAAATACTCAAACAACAATGGAAGCTTCATTAAGATTTGAAGATATTATCATACAAGACAACGGTCGAAAAAAAAGTACACTTTCGTTTCATAACCAGAAAACACAAATGGGACCTTCTCAAGAATATCACAAGTGCGGTTCAACACTTGTCCAAACTATAGATGCTCCATTATCCTTAGTTTGGTCAATACTACGTCGGTTTGATAACCCTCAAGCCTACAAACAATTCGTAAAAACGTGCAATCTAAGCTCCGGCGATGGAGGAGAAGGCTCCGTCCGTGAAGTGACGTTGGTTTCCGGGCTTCCGGCTGGGTTCAGCCAAGAAAGATTAGACGAACTTGACGATGAGTCTCATGTGATGGTGATTAGCATTATAGGTGGTGATCATCGGTTGGTTAATTACCGGTCCAAAACGATGGCCTTTGTGGCGGCAGAGGAAAAGGAGAAGACGGTGGTGGTGGAGAGTTATGTGGTGGATGTGCCGGACGGAAATAGTAAGGAGGAAACGACGTCTTTTGCTGATACCATCGTTGGGTTTAATCTTAAGTCATTGGCTAAGCTCTCGGAAAAGACGGTGGCTCATCTAAAGTTGTAATTTTTAGAATATAGTGTTAGTATTTAAGTATTAAAATCAGGTTTAAGATAACAAGTTAATTTGGCAACTAGCAAGCAATAGTCATGTTCGATGGGAAATAAGTACGTATATTGTCTAATATGTTTATTATATTTATGTATCGAGTATATATGTTAGTTTACCTAGTATGTTACGTTTGTTCTTTTATTTCAACTTCTTTATTCTGTTGCACGCAAACTTTTGTAATATTTAAAGGGATTTGAAAACAAAAGGTACAAATACTATAATAACGTTAGTATGCAATTTTGGTATGGTAGAAATAGATTCTTTGGTGGGCTCAGAGCTTTCGTATGAATGACAATGGATCGGATCTTGCACAATAGATATCTATGAGAAGAGTATCTCTATTTTTACCTTGTCCTTTTCACCTCCGCAGATTTAGGGTTTTTGTTTTCCGGTTGTCCAAACTTTGAAAGTCAAGAACAATTTGGCTTTTTCTTTCTTCTTCTTTTGGTCCACAAGAGTTCTCTTTTGTATATATTATGCCTCTGCTTGTGCAAGAGATTACATTTAAGATTAGATCCATATAGTCATATTATTATTATTATTATTATTATTATTATTATTATTATTATTATTATTATTATTATTATTATTGTTTTTTTTCCTTTTTAATGAAATTTTGAATGTTAAGAAAACACAAGATTTACTAGTGAAAAAATCTTAGTAGATTTCTTATAAATTTATTCTAACAAATTTATTTTCATCGCAGATTTGTTATAATGAGAGAACTGGTAGAAAAAAAATATTTGTGATAAATTTTACCACGTACTGTGAAAAGTTAGATTATAGATTAAAAAATATTTTTATATTAAACGCGTGTATTTACCAATTCGAAAGTCCCTTTTCATTGCATAATTGATATGGGTTTATTGTTATCTTCTCGTAATTTTTTGACCTTTTATGAAGAAAATTTGTGAAGAAATCATTTGCCGCAAATTTGTGAAAAAGATTAACTTGAGAATTTAATACATTAAAAAATCACAGCAATAATTTCAGGAAAAAAAAAAACGAATCACAACAATACCCTTCCAATTTGGGAGAGGTTTAATTTCTAGCAAATCATGTGCTTCCTTATAGTTAGATATATATAAACAAAAAAATCTCATGATTTCATGTACAGTAAACTTCTATAAATTAATAAGGCATAGACAATGAAATTTTATTAGTTTACAGAAGTTTTAATTAATCGAAGGATTAAAAATTATTAATAATCATATATTAACTTATGAAGATGTTTTTCATTTTCATAATTTTGAAAATTTTCTATTACAAAATAAGATACTTGTTATCATTTACATTTTTATAAAAAAAAATTAATTTATAATTTTGCCTATCATAATAGGATTAATGCTAATAATTTACTAAATTATCAAGGTGAAAATAATAAATGTTAGAAGTTTAGAGTTTAGAAAAAATTGCTGGTACTATCTTTCATGTAATGATAAAGTTGATGAAGATATTATGGTGTTTTTAGAACCAGTTACATGTAAAAAATCAATTATCGCATCTTGAACTCTCCAAATTTTTTGATACGATTTAAAAAGACAACACTAAAAATGATACAATGAAAAAAGTTAAGATGAGCTTCATATTTTTATAGTTCACTAAATTTTCTTAGATATATATAGTTTATATCATTATTATTTTATTATATTGATGGGACTATATTTTTACATAGAATTTCTAAAAAAATTATTATTTTATTATTTTATCGAATTGTGTTATTTTTTACACCGATTTAACTCGAAACCAAAAAAAATTATTACATTATAACTAATATTAATTTAAAAAATATTAATTTATAAAAAATTTACTGTATGCATATTATATCGACTGTTTCTAAACATTATCAGTTATTATTTATCACATTTTTTTATAACGGTGAGCAAGTTGTTTATCCCTTAGAAGTTGAAACCATTAAAAATCGTTTATTGATTATTTTATAATGTTAAAACATGATGTAATCGAAAAAGAAGCTTGTTATATCTTTCTTTTCCATTTTAGTATATACTTTATATATATTCATTTAAAATACTCCATTAAAGCGTTAGTCCTTTTTCTTCATAAGAAACAAAATTGCCGATGGTGAATTTAATGAACATTTACTTACACTTTGAAGAGTTTGGTACTAGTTAATAAATTCGAATAAATGACAATGCTAATAATTTGTTAGTATGGGTATCTAGTAGCAAAAAAGTAAAAATAATGGTTATCCTCTTCACCTTGTTTCGATGCAGCCAAGGTCCACATTATTCATTACACGAAGGTACGCATTGCATCTTTTTTGGTATTTTTCTTTTTTCTTGACATACGAATTGTTTTAAGAAAGCAAAAAGTATTGATGATCTTTTTCTTTGCCAATATATTTTCATGATGTTAAGATAGATTATAAGTTACTGTTTTGATTTTCTATGCCCAAGAACGAAACAACATATAACAAAATAAAATGATTTATCTAAACTATGAAAACTGCATGCATATAATGTTGTTTTAATAAACAGGAAGAAATATTATGTCAGCAAAAGAAAATGAAAACGGAAAGTAAATGAAATCAACAATGATTGGACATGATTTGAGATGAATAAAGATAGAGCATGGCGTGACATTAATCAAGGGAGCTAAAAGAACTATCAAAAACGTTGCGTGGCCCAGAAAATGACGAAACATGTGTTTACATTACTTATTATGAGTTGGTCTATCTATCTAATCAAGAATGAAAATGACTTTCATATTCTGAAATTTTAGGCTATTATTATATTGGTCTGATATACATAATATGATCAAATGTAAGTACAGTAATTAACTTCTATAAAGTAATAAAGTTGGACTATAATATTTTATGAAATTTTGGATAAAGAAATTTGATTGGGAAAAAAAAAGGGGTGAAACTGAATTATCATTTACTAGCATTTTCAGTCGGTTCCCAAACATTACGCAATGTTATTTCTGGATCCGACAAAATTAATACAGTCCCCTGTGACCGACTAAATTGTTGTGTTTATTTTTTTTCATTATTACTTGTCGTTCGATCCATAAACTCAAAATGAAAAAAACGTTAGGGCAATTTTGTGCATAGTAGCACAAATTATCTAGAACTGGAATTTTAGACATAAAAGTAAATATGTTATTTGTGCAAAGTTTCACAAAGTTTTTTGTTTTGTTCTTCAATTTAGTAATCACAAATGAAAGTTACATGATTGGTGATAATATGAAATAAAGAAGTACAAATAATTTTATTCTGAACAAATGTTTTTATATTTTATCGCATACGAATTTAAATATACCCTTTGTTATGCCGTAATTATACGGAGTGTTACAAATCAGAACCATTGTTCTGTTATTTTATTTAGAACATCTTAGCAAAACATACATTTGTTTTGGAATATGATCAAGAATGTCGTTTACTATAAAACGAATTGTCATTTCCAATATGTTTCAAATTTCAACCAACAATTTCTTAATTAATAGTATTTGTTAATGGAGTTGTTCACGAGAATCACAAGACCATATATAATAGTCCAACAACAAACGTTGGATTGATCTTACCGAAAGTTATCTTATTTCAAGAACGAAGATGTTTATCAAATATATAACTAAATTAGTTTATAGTTTTCTTATTTATAATCTTCTTTTTTACTTTTTAGTTCAAATACTATATATTATCTTTATACTATTAATTTTTAATAGAACCATTTTTTATCAATCAAAATTAGAATTAAACCATCATCCCCAAACATTCGATATATCACACTCTTATCATTATATCTTATTTTCATAAATTTTACTTCTTCTGTTTTTAGTAAACTACATTATTTTGATACATTTTGCACAAATTATATATATATATATATATATATTAATAAATGGTTAATTACTTAAATTCAATCAAAATAATTTTGTTTTAAAGGTAAATTAGAAAATTAAATAGAATATTAGATTGAAATTATATATTCTCTACAAAAGAAATATAAAACTCTAGATTTACAAATTTTTGTAATACGGATGGAGTATTGAATTTGTATAACCATAGAGACACTTTAATTTATTGACTAATCTTTAGTTCCCCCACATTTATTTATTTTTCAGTCCTCTCTATAGGCCGATACAATACATTTTAAAAAAATTTGCCTTTTCTTTCTACTATTAAATAGTTTTGTTTCTCTAATAATAGTATCTAGCAGAGCAGACACATCACTAACTCTCATGATTGTTTTCTTTATTTTTTTACACATTCTTGATTCTTGACACGTTCTTTAAAGGGCTGTTTTTTCGTTAAAGAGGTATTCCGAATCAACAATGGAGGAGAAAAAACTAGATTTTGATGCTCCATTCCTATCCATGAGGCGGATTCCGACTAAACCAGAAGATCCAAGCGAATCAGAAAACACCGAGAAGACGACGAAGACGACGGCGAGAAGGATAAAAGTCAAAGATTCGTGTCATGAAACAGAGCATGAAACTCTGATTCGGTTATTACAAGACCGAAGTTTCGATCATGTAATGGAACCATCTTCAGTTCCTTTTACATGGGAACAAACACCTGGAAAGCCAAAAGATCAGCATACAATAACCGAAGAATTAGACCTAATCAAATCCTTGGAGATGGTTTCTTCAACCGCAAGTTTCTCTGCTAATTGCAGTTCAAATGGAGTCAGTGAGTTCGAGAATAATGGAGATGGAGACAGATCGAGTAATGTATCAAGAGATGATGACGTCATTCTTGAGTACCGTGATCTCATCATGTCGAGATTTTTACCAGCTGCGGAAGCAATCGCCATGAAAGAGAAGAAAGAAGCTGCTCGAGTTAAAGAGGAGAGGAAGAAGAAACAGAACATTGCTCTCCAGAGAGTCTCCATGGCAATTAATCAAGATTTGAACAACGACAACGATGATGATGATCATAATGAAGATGCTGATGCAACAGTTTACTCAAAAGATCCCAAGAAAGCTCAGTTAGGGTTCTCGCCGTGGCTCTGTTCCAAGAACTCAATGGAAGTTCTTAACCCGGTTCTCTCTCGGATCAAGACATGTCAGGATATTCGGGTAAAATCGGCGAATATCATAAACCCGAAACCACTAGATCCTGTTTACAAAACCAAATCAGCTTCACCAAGAATCTTGAAATCAAACAAGGTTATGAGTGAGTCTCAAGAACTCTATGCAAAACCTAGATTTTCGAAAGAAATTTCCAAAATTTCTCTACCGAAAGATGGCGAAACACTCCGGATTCAGGGGAATCTTTCGAGGTTGCAAAGATCAACCGATCAGAATCAGAGACAAGAAATTAGGTTTCTTGTGGAAGAAGTAAAGAGAAGGAGCAACATAAACAAAAGCAGGGCACAAAATATCTCTATTCCTCAACCTCCATTGCCTAAAACTCCTTCGGAGTCATGGCTTTGCCGGGCAGTTCCAAGAAGCTCTGCCGCCTCCTACGTCGTATCCGGTCAAGCCGCCCGTTTCAGGAAGAAGATGGAGGAAAAGACTAATTCTCAGTCTATAAAATGGGAAACGATTGTGAAAAGATCGTATAAACACCATGATCATGTTCGTTACTCAGAGGTATGTATTACTCGGACGTAATTATAAGAAATTTCCTAAGAATCTTTGTTTTTAGTTTTGAAATATGTGCAAATGTGCAGGACCTCATTATCGTTCATCCCTCTCGTTAAGACAAATCCTAAAACCGGAATCTTCTTTTGTATGCTAAGATTCGTTTCCGGGTACAATAAATTTTTATTGTATTATTGTATACTATGTATAGTTTTTGTTCTGCCTTTGTTATTATTATGATTATGGTATTGTCGAATTTGTACATTTGGAATGGAAACTTGTATTCATGCAAACATCTGGTATGAAAAAATTGTATTGGTTCAAACATTTGGAATGAATTTCTTTGAAATTATATTTAGGACTGGGCATTCGGGTAACCCGTTCGGGTTCGGGTATTACTCATTCGGGTTCGAGTAAACGGGTTTAGAAATATAGAACCCATTGAGAATTTTTAGATATTTGAGTTCGGTTCGATTTGGGTACTAGTGAGTTTGGGTCGGTTTGGAATACAAATTTTAGAACCCGATTAGTACCCGAACTACCGAGTACCCGAAAAAATATAATTAAAATTAATTAAATTTAAATAAATTTAGTTAAATTTTGACTTATGTGACAAAATATTTTAGATATTTTGATTATTTTTGATATTTAGGTATAAACTAAATAAAATATTCAAAATTATAATCATAATTTTGGGGTAATTCTATAATATTAATGATAAATATTATAAATATGTTTATATGTTCGGGTTTAATGGGTACCCAAATGGGTACCGAGTATTAGCCGATCCTAACCCAAATCCACAGGTATTAGAAAATAGAACCCAATAGGGTTTTATAGGCAAACCCGTACTAACCCGAACCCAGTTTTTCGGGTCGGGTTCTGGGTTGGGTATTTGGGTACGGTTTTTATGCCCAGACCTATTATTTTATATATTTATTAAAAATACCATTTCGTGTTGTCCATTTTCAAAAATACCCCTTTTTCTATATATAAAACAACTAAATTTTAAGCCATAAACTTCAAATACTAAATCCTAATCATTCAAAATTATATCCTAAATGTAAAATAGAGAACCCAAACCTAATAAAAAAATCTAAATATTAATTTACCATATTGTAATTCTGTATTATGTATAATACATAATTATTCTGTATTATGTATAATACATAATGTATTACACATTAATTCAAACAATATTAGATATATAAAGAAAAACTATTTTTAATTTACTACTATATGAGGACTTGTACTATTTAAACCATCGCCTACTAGAAATATTTTAATTTATTTGTTTAAAAATCAAATTTGAGTATTTACATTTTTTTATCAGTTAAATATTTATCACATTCTTTAAAAGTATCAAGTTAAACTATTATTAAATGTTCCAAACTAAATTATTTTAAAAGTTTATTTCATTTTATAAATAATGCATTTTCAACAAAATAAATGTATGAAGTTAAAAAAAGTCTTTCATACTTGTAATCTTGAAATAATCGGAATATGTAAGATTAGGCTAGGAGTAATTAGATTAGACGAAAATTAATCATATGATTGATTTTTTGTCAAATGATTAGTTATTAATGGAGATGGATAGGGACATAGGGTGAACATAGCGGGTTAGTCGGGAAGTAATGGAAGCTAAGGGGAGATTTTGAGAACAAGGAGTGTATTTGATATCTCTAACCAAAAAGGTGAAATTGTATGGTAAGTCGGGTCGTATGTACATATTGTATTGGGTTAGGACCTTTTTTTTTAAAAAATAACATCTTGCTTTACTTTATTAAAATTGAAACAGAGTTTACACAATCAGTTTATGACATACACATCTAACACACGGTCAGTTTATAACATACACATCTACCAGGAAATGATTAAACGCTAAGAAAAAGAAAATAAAATCAAACAAGTGAATTCAATGTTGCTTTTTCTCGTAAGTCTTACACGCTAATAGATTATTAAATTTATTATTTTTCTTATTTGTCTTCTTCCTTACATGATCGTCTTGTTTGGCTATCATTTCCAATAAACTTTGAAACTATCAATGGTTGCGATCCATTTGTTACATCGCTTCCCAACAACACAACTCGAGCAATAGGAAATGATATCATTCCGTGTTATAGCTAATGCCCATAAATGCTGAAATGATAAGTACC
>NC_025695.1:31323383-31346668 GCF_000633955.1 Camelina sativa
CCCCCTTGAAATTAATAACTAATGGCTGTTCAAATTCTGTGATCGATAATGAAAACCAAGCCAAAAATTTGCCAAAGACTATTTGTAAAACCAAAGATAATATGATCTCTCGCCACCATATCATTAGGCATTGTCTCGAACCGGGGCTATGAACCGATGTTTGCATTAAGCTTCTCTTCCATTCGCTTTTGTTGTCAATCCAAGACAATATGATACCAGGATCAAAAATCCAAATGACATCTCTGTACCATTGGCCGGGGAAAAAGATAACTGCCGAAAATGCCACTTCATTCTTGGGCCAATGATGGCTAATTGGTTGGGTTAGAACTTAGGTAAATGATGTAGGAGTTTGTCAAAAAAAAAAAAAAAGTGAATGATTTCGTTGAGGTTAAGGCCCAACTAGGAGTATATCATATCAGATTCACGTTATGATACTTAATTAAAAAATCCCACCTACTACCAACAATTTCAGAGAAATAAATTTAATTATTATATTAAATGAAGCAAACTCATTTGGGATTCCAATTTCCAACTAATAATAACTCATACTATGTATCTTATGTTCATGATAAATTGATGTTTTATAAAAAATTTATTGTCTAAAAAATTGATGTTCTAAATATTTTTAATACTAAAATAAATAAAAAAGTAGAAAAATAGAAAAAAATATCAGAAAAATAAATCATCTCATGCATATGTGATGACCAAAAATAATAATAATAAATCACAAAGAAAAAAGTAAATAATAAATTAGTTATATACATTCATTGTTTTATTATATTTGCAAAATCCTAAACATCAAACTATCGGAGCAAAGGGGAATAGTAAATTTCAAATGAAAATTGAATAACATCGAGAAAAAATAATTAAGGTTTGACTACCGAAATTAAAAATTAATTAAAATATAAAGTAGTGGGTAACATGTATTATATATATAGCACATGAGTTGATAATTTGTCATCCCATGTAACTTCACTTATTATATTCGCCACGTCACTAAACACTGGACCGTTGATTATCAACACTAAGTACTATCCAACAGTCCTATGAGCAGAGTTGGCTTGTAGTCTCTAAGTCAACTTTAATTTAGAATTATTTTTTAATTTTCATTTCTCAAACCCTACCCAATTCTTGGTGAAGAAGTTTCTTCCTTTAAGGTAATTTTTTTTTTTCTCTTTATAACTAAATGTTCTTAATTTTATATTTTGGGTTGGGTTCCATGTTATGTATTCTTCACATTGCTTCTTCAAGAGGGTTATTCGTATTCTCTCTTTTCTTTCTTTGAAAAATAAATTGTTTTATATTTGTTGTTAAAGTTTTGTTTGTTTCTTGTTGGTGTTTTTTTTTGCCAGGATTAATAAGAAGAAGAGAATAAACGAGAGTTGTTGACTCTTTAGGTCATCAACATTTTTTAGGGTTTTGTGATTTTGCAAAACTGGAAAAACAATGAGAGACCGTGAGTATTCAATCATCAACCTCGTCGTGCTTCTCCTACCAAGGATTCTGTAAAATTTGTCTCTTTTTTTTTGTTTTCATTCTTTCATTTTAGGAAAAAAAAAATCTGGCGATTTTGTATAGCATTGGTGTATACACCTAAAATGGGTTGTCGATGGAATCCAATTGGGTTCCAATTCTCTTGCTTCATGTTCTTGATCATTACCCTTCAATCTCGTCCCTCCTTGTCCCTCGAATCTGAAGGTATATACAAAGTTTTATATATCATTTGTGTTCTTTTTGAATTAAATGTTTTTGAGTTATTTTTGTGTTTCATTGTAGGGTTTGTATTGTTGAAATTTCGGGCAAGAGTTGATTCTGATCCTCATGGAACTCTTGCGAATTGGAATGTTTCTGACCTTGATCATTTCTGTTCTTGGTTTGGTGTAACTTGTGTCGACAATAAAGTGCAAATGCTGTAAGTATTTTTCTTATATTCATTTTCTTTGTGATTCTTGTTGAAATGTCTGATGAGATTTTATTTTTGTTATGTAGGAACCTTACTGGTTGTTCTTTGGGAGGAACTTTAGCTCCTGAGCTAAGTCAATTGAGTGAATTAAGATCTCTGTAAGGATTATTTTTTTACTAACCTCTGATCTTTTGCTCTGTTTCTTGAATATTCAAGAACTTACTAGAGATTGTAGGATACTATCCAAGAACAATCTCTCTGGTGATATTCCAAAGGAGTTTGCAACCTTTGCAAAACTGGAGGTCTTGGATTTGAGAGATAACAAGTTAAGCGGAGTAGTTCCATCCGAGCTAAACAAATAGTTGACACCGGAAAACTTGTAAGTATAAAAGGCTTGTAATGTTTTTGATTTAAAAACCAAATCAATGTGTTGGTAAACAAAAATGTTCTGTTTCTTGGTGGATTCTTCAGGTTGCTTTCTGGTAACAAATTTGCGGGTTATATGACCATAAAGTTCCTGAGACTTCAGTCGCTATATAAAGTCCAGTTGAACAAGAATCGAGAGCTGTCTTCGCTTTCCCCTGATGTCCTCGACTGTGTAAATAGAAAACTTGGATACTGGTAACCAAACTTTTATAGTCATATTGCTTGTTGATATGGAGATATAAATATTTACTTTCAATTGACTAAAACTTTAACAGTGTTTCAAGGAGAAGTCTCATAAGACCAAACAAGGCAAAGGCTATCATATTGCGGATCAAAGCAACTTCAAGGCATTATATGTAAGCATTTCCTTCAATCCTTTTGGTTTGCTTTGTATGTTCTGTTCCTCAAATGTTACTAATTGTCTATGTTTATGTCTCTTCAGGGTGCGTAGAGAATCTCATGGGAACAACTATGTATCGAATAATCGCCCAAGTAAGGCTAAAGGATGACTGAAACTTCTGCATATGGAAACATCACAATGTAACTAAATTTTTTTAATCTTGTTGCAGGTTATTCCGAGAACGAAACTAGTACCTTCAAAAGACGCGAGTTACTCGAAGTAACAAGTAATTTAGCGGCAATGCCAGCGCCTGATGCTCCTAGTCCTTCTCCTGAGGTTGTAACCATAGTGTTTCCTCAAAGCAGTGGGTCTTTTCCCGCATTAGCTAATGCAAAGAAGAGAATACCTCCGTTGGTCCCTCCTCCTTCTTCTCCTCCTGCCACCAACAACACCTTCTCTACTGATCTACCGAGGAACTTTGAAGAGAAATCGAAAGGGTTTAAGGACGTTTGGTTGTATGTTATCATTGGTGTTGCTGCTTTCGTAGCGATGATGATAATAGTAGCTGCTATATTCTTCTGTCGTAAAAGAGTTGTGAAGAGTATAGGTCCATGGAAGACTGGTTTGAGTGGACAGTTGCAAAAAGCTTTTGTTACCGGTAAAAAAAAAAAGTTGTTAAAGCAAACTCAATATTTGCTCTGTTTTTTCGGTTTAACTTAAATGTGAGAAATGTTTTCGGGTGTACCTAAGCTAAACCGGTCTGAACTAGAAACAGCTTGTGAAGATTTCAGTAATATCATTGAAGCATTTGATGGTTACACTGTCTATAAAGGAACTTTGTCAAGTGGTGTTGAGATTGCGGTTGCTTCAACCGCGATTTTGGAAACTAAAGAATGGACAAGAGCTATGGAAATGACTTACCGCAGAAGGGTAATTTTAAGATAAACAGAGTATTTTTCTCAGCTTTTTTTGTTACTGGGAATTATGACTGAGAGCTTAAATTTGCAGATTGATACAATGTCAAGAGTCAACCATAAGAACTTTGTGAATCTAATTGGATATTGCGAAGAAGATGAACCGTTTAATAGGATGATGGTTTTCGAATATGCTCCAAATGGAACTCTTTACGAACGTTTGCACGGTAATACACATCTAAATCTGTCTCCATATCATCACGATCTTGTTTTGCTTAATATGATTTATCACTAACCAATCTTTATCTTCCTGTTCAGATAAGGAAATGGAGCATCTTGATTGGGGCGCAAGGATGAGGATTATAATGGGAACTGCTTATTGTCTGCAATATATGCATGAGCTTAATCCCCCGATCGCACACACTAAAATTGTCTCATCAGCAATCTACTTAACCGATGATTACGCAGCAAAGGTTCTTGCTTTCTTGCTTAACAAGAAAACTGTTTTAAGTGATTTTTCATTCTTGCTAAACAAGAAAACTGTTTCAATGGTGTTATTGATGCTTAATCAAACCCAGTGGTAAAGTAATGTACTTCATTTTTGCAGGTCGGAGAGGTTCCTTTCAGTGGACAAACCGGGAGTAAACCGAGAAAACCGATGAGTGGTGATTTAGACCAATCGTCGTTGCCATTATTATCTGAACCGGAGACTAATGTGTATAGCTTTGGAGTATTAATGCTTGAGATTATCTCTGGAAAGCTCTCAGATTCAGAAGAAGAAGGATCAATTACAAATTGGGTAAAAGCAGACTCAAAAGCCAAAACCAAATCTCAATATATCTCAAATTCACATTACGAATGTAACACTTTTATTTTATTTTTCTTCTTCAGGCATCAAAGTATCTGGAGAATGATAACTTGAGAGATATGATTGATCCTACATTGACAACATTTAAAGAAGAAGAACTTGAAGCTATATGCGACGTGGTACGACATTGTCTAAGAATTGATGAAAGCCAAAGGCCAAAAATGAAAGATGTGGTTGAACAATTGAAAGAAGTAATAAAGATTTCTCAAGAACAAGCAACACCAAGACTCTCTCCTCTTTGGTGGGCAGAGCTTGAGATCTTATCCTCTGAAGCTACATAGATACACTATGAAGAAGAACGATCTCTCTCCTCCTCCTCTCTCTTCGAGTCGTCGTCACACATGTCAGAGGTTCACAAGCTCTTCTCTCTCTCTCTCTGTTTATTGTAAACGTCGTCGTCTAATGTTACAAAAAAAAAAAAAAAAAGTTTTTTTGTAATTCTTTCTATTAAATTTTTTTTCCTGGTTGGTTTTTGATAGTGTATTTGAAATCCAGATAATATAACGATGTGCTTGTATAATTGTTGTATACTATCATACATATACCTATTACGTATATATAATTTTACGTCTTTTGTGGTGAAATGTTGTTGTATATGAGTTTTTTTACTATATTTTTTTTTTAATTTTGTCTTCTATATATAGCAAATGATCTTTTATTAGTAACAACTTAAGAGACTAATTTGTGATCAATAACAACGGAAGACCAAAAAATTAACAAAAATATTACCTTGAATCAGATTTTACATTTACATCGTCTGAGACAAAATTGTTTGTGTACATGCTTCAATCTTCATCTTAAAACGAACGTATAATTACATTTAAGTGGGAGATTTCTAACTCTTTTAGGCGAGAGAAGAAACAATACTAGATGCACTAGAAGTTTTTCTAGAATGAACTGTTTATGTTTGTCTCCTCATTACATGTGTCCGGGTTAGACAAAGGTTTACTGTTTACACCTCCTTACAAGATTTAAAAACTCATTTGATGTTTATTTTTGTCATTGACGTTAATGCAAATACCCAATAATAGAATAATAAAAGATATGAGTCATATAGTTCAATAACCTGAGCATACAGAAACATCTGGAAAACGACAACTATGACGTACTTTTTTATTAAGCACGTTACACGAAGAGACTCGCCTGCCATGTGTCAAACTATCCTTATACGTGTCTAAATTCACTGCTATAAATAGAACCAATTATATCGCTGGGAAGTGGTGTGTAACGATCTTGTTTTTTTTAGATAAGATAATTGTGTTGGACCGCTTGTCCAAAATTTCCTATTTTCTAACAGGTAGATTATTCAATTTTCTTTATAGCAACTGTGCATGCAAGACTTGACTCGTGATTTTGAGGTGCATTCTCTCTTTGAAAAAAAAAAAAAAAGCTTTCCTAGTATTAGTAAATAGGTATACAATGTTTTTTTTTTCTAGTTTTACTAGATACATTTCATATTTCATTTCGAACATAAAATCTACCTTTCCAACATTTTAACTTTTTCTGCAGCTTTCATTTGATGCATGTGAAATTTATTATATTCACTTATAGAACTATCAACTATATATGAACCTGGGCATCGATCAATGATCATAACGAGTTTTTTTTAGTATAACTTCCCCCCGTAGTAAAAGACAAAGTTAAATCATAAGTTATACTATGAGAAGAAAATCCAAAAGTTGGAGAGGACTCGACCTCTTTTCAAGTCTCTAATCCCCAAACATATGAATACATTTCCTTCAGTTAATAAAAAGGACACAAAGAAAAATATGAATATTTATTTATACAAAAATAAAAATCATATTTACTAAGACATCATTTTGATATTCTGATTCCTGAATTTTGCATCATAATCTTCTCATGTAAGTATTAGATTTACAGCTTATTAGAAGAACCTAACTTATTGTCTATTATATAACTAATTGATAATATCTATATATATATTCATGCAAAATCTTGAGAATTTCTTTCAAAATAAGGACCCATCTAATGTACAAAGGTTTTTTTTGGTTTGAGTATAATTTAACGTTCATTCAAAAAAAAGAAAAAAAAAATTGTTTTTCTTTTTGTTTTGTCTGGGGTGTGCATATATATGCTTTGTATGACTTTTTCTAAAAATAGAGTGAGCTGGGGTGTCGGCTTCCGTTACTTAGATGGAAGGTTTTTCACTTTTCTTTTCCCGATAATGAAGAACAAGAATATATATATATATATATATATATATATATGCACAAAATTAATGGTAAATTAACTAATTTTGGAACGACAAGTTGCACTCTCTACCAGTCTTCCACGTAATGCATGCATGCATTACTTCTTCTCGATTCCCCGCAAAGCACGTATAATCTTCTAACTTTCAATAATACTAATACCCGTTAATAAAAGGTGTCCAATTAAACGTTACTTGTCCAAGTTCATTTTCGACTTTTGTGTTGTCAATGTTTTTTATATTTATGTTACAATGCAGGGTAAAAGAATAATTATTCAGGTTCGTAAGGTCAAGTAGTTTACTTGTGTTTCAATTTGAATTGAGCTTTTAGCTAAATATATCTACATTATTAGAAGTAGAAAATATTAATCTTCAGTAATTTTTAGTTTATTTTGGTTATATGTAATTTGGACATATTTTCGGTTAATTATATAACTAAAACCGGATTCGACATATTTTTTACCCATCAATATTATATACACAGATAATCATTAATCAGAGAACAAAGGATGGTCCACGAAACATTTGACTGTATATAAACCCAACGAAATGGAACCAAGAAACACAAACATCAAAAGATATAAAACAAATAAATATAAAAAAAAANAAAAAAAAAAAAAAAAAAAAAAAAAAAAAAAAAAAAAAAAAAAAAAAAAAGAAATGGGATCTTCATCGAAGAACATCGAACAAGTTCAAGAAATTTGTTATCTCCAGTGGATGGGTTTGCAATCTCAACGCATCCCTGAGCTCAAACAACTCTTAGCTAAACGACAATCTCACGGCGATAAAGATAATGATAAAAAGCTCCGTGAATTAACGGAAATGATCATCGGAGATTTCAAAGATTACGCCGGAAAAAGAGCTAATCTTGCTCACCGCCACAGGTGTAGCTCGAACTACTATGCACCGTCGTGGAACACTCCTTTAGAGAACGCTCTAATTTGGATGGGTGGTTGCCGACCATCTTCTTTCTTTAGGCTCGTTTATGCTTTGTGTGGCTCCCAAACTGAGATCCGTGTGACTCAGTTCCTCCGCAATATCGACGGCTACGATTCTTCAGGTAAGGGTTTGGACGTTTTCGTTTTTGAGAACTATACAATATACAACAACAACAACAAAAGATCAAAAACTATTTTTTTAGTCCGGTTTAACAAAGTTTGGTTTGGTTTTGATCCGATTTTTCGTTTTTCAACATAAAGAGTTTGAGAATTTCGAGAATGAAAAATAAGTTTTTGGTTCGGTTTAGATTGGTTTGGTTCAATCTGATTTCTGGACCGAGTTGAAGAATTTAGTAATATTAGGTTCATATTGTTTGAGACAAGAATGCTAGATTGTAACTAGGGATTTTATATAAAATTGGTTCGATTTGAAGTTAAAAGTAATTTGTCTCGGATCTATATTATACCAAATATTTGGTTTTGTTTTGTTTTGAGGTTTTATATTAATATACGTTTGGTTTCGTTCGAGTTTGGTGAAATTTGGTTTGGATTGACAGGTGGTGGTGGCGGCGCATCACTTAGCGATCTTAGTGCGGAGCAGCTAGCAAAGATCAATGTGTTGCATGTAAAAATTATAGATGAAGAAGAGAAGATGACCAAGAAAATCTCAAGTCTACAAGAAGATGCGGCAGATATTCCCATCGCCACCGTGGCTTACGAGATGGAGCACGTGGGAGAGCCTAACATGGTTGTCGATCAAGCTCTCGATAAGCAAGAAGAAGCTATGGCCGCTTTATTAGCCGAAGCCGATACGCTGAGGGTAGATACTTTAGCGAAGATCGTCGAGATTCTATCGCCGGTACAAGCAGCGGATTTCTTACTCGCCGGGAAAAAACTTCATCTTTCAATGCATGAGTGGGGAACTATGAGAGACCGTCGCCGTCATGATCGTGTGGTTGACTCCGAAGGTGATGCGCGGGGAGAGGAAGTGAAGTAGTCTTTATTATATTAGAGATGCATGCTATTATAGGTACGTTCGTGTCAAATATAAGAATTGCATAATAACAAGAGTTATATAATCTTGATACTATAAAGTATATGTCATTACGTATTTTAAGGATATATAACCCTTATATATATGCTCGTTTTTATTTCTGAAGTCTTAACGTATAGCAATGTGCAATGCGTTACGTTGGTTTATTGTATATGTACTTAAGTTTTGTTTTGTATAAGATTTAAATAGATGTCTTTTAAATGCAGAAATATATTTTTAATATAATCTTATATATATAGTAACGATTATTTTTGTTATAAGATTGTAGCTTTTAAGGAAAAAAAGTTAAATGTATAAGATCATTTTGATGTTTTATAGTATATATATTTTAGTACAATATATGAGTAATTAATTTAATTCTAGAATTAATTCACGTGAGGATAAAAGATACAATAATATATATTCGATGCATGTACAACTTGTGATGAAATGGGCCGCACCGACGACAAATAGTCAGATGAACTGAGATTTGTGTGTTTACGTGGAAGCAACATGTTCTCGTCTCGACAAGTCAGCTAGGAGATTTTTATCCAAGATTGCATTGGATCTTTATATTTTATTCTTAATTTTTTTGGTGTGAATATTTGCCTCATTATGTGAACATTCATTTTTTTGTTGAAACAAAACACATTTCATATAGTACTTATTGAAAATAGTAGGATTTTCATTGCGTTCACCAAAAAAAAAAAAAATGATTGGGAGAGGTACCCAGTAAAACTTAAACTCCAATATTTTTTCTACAAAGGAGAGTATATATTTTTCTCATGCTCTATATCGATCTGTTTGCCTTTTTTTTTTAGAGCTCTCTTCAAATTCAATTCTGGATTTAATTTGAAATTTTTTTCCTGAATTGGATCCTATGGACACTCAGAATTTACAGAAGAAAAGTTGTGTAGATGATTCACTGCAGCAAATTCTACACTGTTGGGCAAAAGAGTATGAGGTCTAGGTAGTTAAGAGATAGGCAAGTAAGAAGAAATATCAGAAGTTTATAAACGCTGTTCCTCTGCTTTACGACTGAAGTTATTGGAACTTTGTCTTTGCTCCCACACAGAAACCACCACTGCATCATAGTCATCTGCAAGAATAATTGGAAGAACAAGATAGGGACAATATTTGGCGTGATGGTTTATACGACTACAGTTGTTGCAGATTTTTCTGAGTTTTTCATATTCAAAACCAATCATAGCTCCTTCTCCAGACTGAAACCAAACTCTTCGAAAGAAACAAAGTCTATCTGTGAAAACAAAGTCTATCTGTGTTTCAGACTCTTTTAGGGGACCAGAAACACAAACCCACGAAGGAGAAAGGAGCAGACCATATCCAAGGAGTATTGGACCAAGCCAACCAAGAATTCAACCTTAGGGTCTCCGCAGGGCCGGCTCAGTCAAATTTGTGGCCCAATACAAAACAATTACTTTTTAATGAATTTTATAGATAAAAAAATAAAACTGAAACTAAATCTTAAAATTTCGGAAAATGAGGCCTATTTTTGCAATAAAAAAGTAGATAAATTTAAAATTTAAGGCTAAATCTATAACTTTCATAAAATTGAAGCCTATTTTTGCAGTAAAAATATTTTTTGAGACCTATTTTTGTTACTAAAAATCTCAAAAAATATGGAGGTCCAACACCCATGTGTCATAAGAATGGGTGAAGGGTCGGGCCTGGGTCTCCGCACAAGAACTAGCATAACCGAGAAACCAACACGGCGTCAGAACAAAAGGGGAAGAGCAACGGACGGACCAAAGGACACCATCAGAAGCTGGTACTTCGGTTTGGCAACCAAGGCGAAAACGAGACAGATGGAGGAAACGAGGGGAGGGGGAGCCGGTTGTGACATCGCCTGACGGAGACTATCAGCAGAGTCTGAAAGAACGGGTCGCCCAAACAACATTGAGAGAGAACCCGACCCAGATCCGGGAAGAGACACGGCAAAATCTGGGCAAAAACCAGAGAAGAATCCGGTACAAAAAGTGACTCCGGAGGGCCCGGTGAGACAAACGTCGAGAGCGGACAGAGAAGACAGACTACAGCGGAAGTAGCGCCTGAACGGAAACCAAAATTGCGGTTTAAGAGAGTGCTTGGAACGAGACGAGCTTGAATTTGACGGGAGGAAGACAGAGTAACAACACGGAGGCATGGTCCGACGCCGGCGAGCCATAGCTACATCGACGCCGGAGATCGGAAGCTCTCTTGACGACTCGGGAATAGCTGGCGGCTAGGGCGAACTTTCTTTATGTTTAGTATGCACTTTTGTTTTATATAAAAGGAAATTTTAGAGAAATTAAAATGGAAATCCTACTTTATGAAATTTTTTTACTTTTAATTGAAATCCTACTTTTAATTGCCTTCCATTATGAAAAAAAAATTGATTTTTTGCTGCATGCATCCTCTTTAGCAACACAAAAACTTACATGACTGTGTGATAGTTCTTTAACAAAAACCCAATAAAGAATTTTAGTTTTGAAAATTCAACTGTAAACTTATATCAAACTCTAAACCTTAAATCATTAAAACCTACCCAAGCTCTAAACCTTAAAATAAGATTCAATATGTATTTGCAACTCCAAGAATCCTCCTCCACTTATTTCAAATCATGACATTTTTATGTGACAACTCAACTCTCAACTTGATCATCTTTAAGATTTATGCAGCCCCGGATCTGGACATGTGCGAGCGGTGCAGCAGCACTGGGTCCAAAGGCCCAAAAAAAAAATTCCTTCTGTAAGCCCATATTGTATATTATTTATTTATTTGTTAATTAAAAAGTAAAGGAAACCTAATCTGTTATATCGTTGTTTACTCTTTTTTTGTCGGAGATCACGAGACGATCCGATGGATAATCACAAGAGGAGCTGCAGAAAATTGCAGGTAAATCGATAAATCCATCAGATAGAACGTTTAATTTTGATCTAGCCGTTAGAAATTTCTACTTTTTCCTCATAAATCTGTAATTTTCTGTTCTGAATTTTATTTTTCTCTAAGTGTCGTGTGTTTGTATTGTTCCTTCTATCTCAAAATTCCAGCAAGTTTGGGACATCTACAACAAAGTTTTACAAGAACAAGACTACAATTATTCAGTTTCATTTTTCAAACAAGTACCATCTTCTTTGCTACAATCCAGGTTCTATCGCTTCTTGAACTTTTAATTCTTGTATTGTATTGTTTGAATTTTGATTGTTCAATTAGATATGCCTCCATGTGGTCATACTAAACGACAAAAAAAAAGAACATATAGAAAAATTCATACAATCACAAAAAGGAGCTTTGGATAAATTTATTGTGAAAGAGAATCATTGTGTTTCTAGTGCTAATGAGGATGTCAATGATATAAATAATATAGAAGTCCTAGATGCTCATGTAGTTCTTGATGAGGTTGATGATGTTGGTGCTACTGTTTTTGATATCTATGATCCAAAAAATTGGGATACGCTTGATTTGAAAATGATAGAAACTTTAGCAATAAATGGACCAAAAAGAGATTTATCTATTGTAAAAGGTCCTAAAAAGAAATCTTCTAGAAGATTTATGTCATCTTGCTACACTTAAGTATTATCTAATGGTGAAACAAGTGACAGAAAATGACTAGTTTATTCTAAAGAATTAGATAAAGTTTTTTGTTTTTGTTGTAAAATTTTTAGGAAAGGTATTAGGAAAAGTCAATTAGCAAATAGTGGTATTTCGGATTGGAGTCATATACTTGTTAGATTAGCTGAGCATGAAAAAAGTAAGGAACATATGCTTAATATGAAAGCTTGGATTGAATTACGACATAGATTAAAAAAAAATGAAACTATTGATAAAGTTGCTCAAAAACAATTTAGGAAAGAAAAAGAGTATTGGAAAAATGTATTAATACGAATTATTGCAATTGTGAAATATCTTGCAAAACATAATTTGGCATTTCGTGGAACAAATGAAAAATTATATCAAAGTAGTAATGGTAAATTTTTAGGATTAGTAGAGACATTAGCAGAATTCGATTTGGTGATGAAAGAGCATGTTAATCGGATTACTAGTGGCACCATTCATCATCATTATCTTGGTCATAATATTCAAAATGAATTAATTCTTTTTATTGGTTCAAAAATTAAATCAAAAATCATTGCAAGAGTAAAAGAAGCAAAATATTTTTCTGTAATTTTGGATTGCACGCCTGATGCTAGCCATCAGGAACAAATGTCTTTAATTCTAAGGTGCGTTCCTTTTTCCTCAAACTCTTTTAAAGTAGAAGAGTATTTTGTTGGATCCTTGAAAGTAGATGATACAACCGGCTATGGTCTTTTTGAAGTGTTAAAAGATGTTTTAAAATCTCTAGATCTTGATATAGATAATGTTAGAGGCCAAGGATATGATAATGGATCGAATATGAAAGGAAACAAACAAGGTGTACAAAAAAGATTTTTGGATGTTAATCCTAGAACTTTTTATACTCCATGTGCTTGCCATAGTCTTAATAATTCAGTGAAAGTTAAGGATTTTTTTGGAGTAGTACAACGTTTATATACTTTGTTTGCTAATTCTATAAAGAGGTGGGAAATTTTGAAACAAAATGTGAAAAGTTTAACTCTTAAGCAATAGTCAACGACACGATGGGAAAGTCGTGTTGAAAGTATTAAAGCCATTAGATTTCAAATTTTTGATATACGAGAAGCTTTATTTGAAGTAGCTGAAACTGATAATGATTCAATGATTCAAAGTGAAGCTAAATCTCTAGCAATGAATGAGCTTAGTAGTTTTGAATTTTATTATCTACTATTATTTGGTTTGATATATTGCATGTGGTGAATATGGTTAGCAAAAAATTATATTCAAAAGATATGCAAATTGATGTTGCAATGACTGAGGTAAGTGGGTTGATTTCTTATTTAAAATGTTATAGAGAAACAGGTTTTGTTGATGCTATGACAAAAGCAAAGGAAATTGCTATTGAAATTGGTATTGAACCTATATTTATTCAAAGACGAGTGATTCGTAGAAAAAAACAGTATGATGAAGTTAGTGGTAATGAAACTATATTATCGGTAGAAGAAACATTTAGGATACAATACTTTTTGTATATTGTAGATCATGCTATTTGTTCACTTGATAAGAGGTTTGAACAATACCGCTTATATGAAAATATATTTGGGTTCCTTTTTGATTCTACTAAATTGAAAATGTGTGATGATGTGAGTTTAAAGTCTCATTGTAGTTGTTTAGAACATAGTCTGAAAAATGGAGATTTGGTAGATATAATTGGAGATGAACTTTTTCTTGAGTTAAAGTTTCTTGTGGAACTTTTACCAAATGGAAAGATGGGAGCATGTGAAATATTGAATTTTCTTGTTCAGTTTGATTGTTTTCCTTACACTACAATTGCATTGAGAATTTTGCTAACTATTCCAATTACAGTTGCTTCTGCAGAACGGAGTTTCTCAAAATTGAAGCTTTTGAAATCATATCTAAGAGCATCTATGTCACAAGACAGATTGAATAGACTAGCTTTAATGGCGATCGAGAACAATTTCTTAGAAGAACTAGATGTTGAAACGTTGATTGACGATTTTGGTGCAGATCATGTACAAAGGAAGGCCTTGTTTACTTGAAAAGTTATGCAATGACCATCTATTACGATGAATGAAAATCCCCTGTTTTTTTTGTTGTGCTCTGTTTTTCTTTATAGTCGATGTTAGAAGCTTTTTGAACAGAACTAAGAAATGTAACTTTTTTGAAATTATATTTAAGGGTCCTTTCCACATGATAGCACCGGGTCAACCAAAAGTTTGAGCCCGGCCTGGATTTATGGACAACCATTAAAGTTCATATATATTATTAATAAAAAAATCTATAATATACAAAAATAAATTAAAATCTGGGATATTCCATATCAACAAATAGCATCCACTATATTTAGGAAAGCCTACTCGAAGCATCACGACTGCCACAAGAATCTAAGATCTTTTCCTTCTGTATTTGTTTTTAGCATTACTATTTTAATATACGCAAGATTTAGACCCAAGAAAAACGGAAAACAAACAATTCAAAATTTAGTATTCTTCTCCTCTCATGAACACTTCCACAATTTGAGATCTTTCTCTTCTAAGCCATGGAAAAAACATTCCAAGACGAAGTTATTCAATAGCTCATCCTCTGCTATAATTTTCATCAAGTTCCTTTGTTCACCAAAAAGCGGTCAGACAATGGATAAAAACGGTATCGTCTTGATGCGAAAATATGAATTAGGTCGTCTTCTAGGTCAAGGTACATTCGCAAAAGTGTACCACGCACGCAACATGAAAACAGGAGAAAGCGTGGCGATCAAGGTCATCGACAAACATGAAATTGTGAAAGTTGGATTAATCGATCAAATCAAACGAGAAATCTCAGTGATGCGTCTCGTTCGTCACCCAAACGTTGTCTTCCTCCACGAAGTCATGGCGAGCAAAACCAAGATATATTTCGCTATGGAGTATGTTAAAGGAGGTGAGCTTTTCGATAAAGTCTCTAAAGGAAAGCTTAAAGAAGACATTGCTCGAAAATATTTCCAGCAATTGATAGGAGCAATCGATTATTGCCATAGCCGCGGAGTTTACCACCGTGATCTGAAACCAGAGAATCTTCTTCTAGACGAACATGGCGATTTGAAAATATCTGATTTTGGGCTTAGCGCGTTGAGAGAGTCGAAGCAACAAGATGGCTTGCTTCACACGACATGTGGAACACCTGCTTACGTGGCACCTGAAGTGATCGGCAAGAAAGCTTATGATGGAGCTAAAGCTGATGTTTGGTCTTGTGGTGTTGTGTTGTATGTGTTATTAGCTGGATTTCTTCCATTTCACGAGAAAAATCTTGTGGAAATGTACCGCAAAATCACAAAAGGTGAATTCAAATGTCCGAATTGGTTTCCTCCCGAAGTAAAGAAGTTGTTGTCTCGGATTCTTGATCCTAACCCTAATTCAAGAATCAAGATCGACAAAATCATGGAGAATTCTTGGTTTCAAAAGGGTTTCAAAAAGATCGAAACGCCTAAATCTCCTGATAGTCATCAGATCGACTCGCTGATCAGCGATGTCCATGCGGCGTTCTCGGTACAACCAATGTGTTACAACGCATTTGACATAATCTCTTCGTTGTCTCAAGGATTTGATCTCTCGGGTTTGTTTGAGAAAGAGGAAAGATCACAATCAAAGTTTACAACAAAGAAAGAAGCAAAAGAAATAGTGTCAAAATTCGAGGAGATAGCAACAAGTAGTGAGAGATTCAATTTGACGAAGAACAATGTAGGAGTGAAGATGGAAGATAAGAAAGAAGGCAGAAAAGGACAACTTGCGATTGATGTTGAGATATTTGAAGTGACAAAGAGTTTTCATATGGTTGAGTTTAAGAAAAGTGGAGGTGATACGATGGAGTATAATGAGTTTTGTGATCGTGAGCTTAAACCTTCTTTGAAAGATATTGTTTGGAAATGGCAAGGAAACAACAACAACCCCATCACCAATGAGCAGATTGTTTGAAAGTGTTTTTTCATCTTACTATTTTCTTGATTTTATTGTTATTAATTTCTTTTATGTCAAACTGTGAGATTTGTAATCATCATCATCACATTTCACACATCTTAGATTGGGTTCTTTTTTTTGGGGCAATATTTACACAAAGATTTTTTAAGAAGACTAGAGGAAAGTGACAGAAAAACAACAAAATGTATTGTTAAAGGTGCTCCACTATAATTTAACATATATTTGAAAGAACAACACAATTTTGAATTAGCTAGTGGTGTGGCATCTATCCTAGGAGCCAGATATTAGCCACTAACCTCTTTCTGTTTAGAGTTGGTGAATTTTACAGCATCCTCTTTGTATGGCCAGCTTTTGCGACACAGTTGTTTAGAGTCTCAAGGTTTTGTTTTTTTTGTAAACTCACTCCTACATGTTCAGTTTGAGCTCATAATCTGTCATTTTTTGAATTTATATCAATATATAGTACAGACTGGGATCAAACTTATGCGGAACGCGGAAACAGATTACAGCCAACAACAACCAAAAAAATGTAACAAGATCAAACACAAAATAACAAACTTGTTTATTCAATCTATGTATTTCCTCTCCCTTTCTACATATCAATAAAATGATAAATGATGATTCATCGATCTCTCACCACTGTCTTTAGGTCTAAATTCTAATGCCCTCTCACACACCATTCAAAGAACAAGAACATTACAATTCCTTTAACTCATATAATTCACAAATCTAAATCAAAAACAAATTTTCATTTTTCACCTTCCTACTCAGTATCAGAAAGTAAAAAATCTGGCAAAGAACGCGAACAAGAAACCGATTCGCCATTTTCCGAAGATAAATTCTGCAATTTCGGTTTGAGTTCCTTATTACAAAACTCATCATACTCCATTTTGTCTCCTCCTTTCTTCTTAACTTCAACAACAACCAAAGCTGGAGTCAGTTCAAATATCTCAGCAGCAATTGACAATGGACCTTTCGTACTTCCTTCTCTTGAACCTTCAAGACTCACTTTACAATCCTTCTTTCTCACCGTAAAACTCACAATCTTTGCAATTTCCTCCAACTTCGATATGATCGTAGCCACAGGAGCTCCAGAGACAAACCTAGAGCTTTCACCATCATCTTCAAACAAACCGGAAAGATCAAAACCGGGAGAAAACGAAATGATATCAAAAGCATTCAAACTAGCCGGTCTAGGCATTGAAACCCCTCTCCTCCTCCCATCAAAAGACTCCAAGTCTTCCGGTTCAGAAACCGTAGAAGACCTCCCCGAAACCGATTCAATTGATTCAATATCATCATCATCATCATCAACATTACAGAGCTTATGATCATCTTCAACATAAAACTTAATATGCTTAAACCCTTTCTTGAACCAACTAGTCTCCATAATCTCCGGCATTGTAAACCGTCTATCCGGTTTAGTCTCCAACATTCGAATCAATAACCGGTTAATCTCAACCGGAAACCATCTCGGACACCTAAAGTCTCCTCTATAAATCTTCTTATACATAGCCATAACATTCCGATCATGGAAAGGGAGAAACCCTGCCATCAACACAAACAAGATCACTCCACAAGACCAAATATCAACTTTAGCTCCGTCGTAGCCTTTCCGAGCAAGAACCTCCGGTGCCACGTAAGCAGGCGTACCACAAAACGTATGGAAAAGCCCGTCTTGACGAATCTGGTCAGAAACAGCACTAAGACCAAAATCAGAGACTTTTAGGTTTCCGTTTTCGTCTAAAAGAAGATTCTCCGGTTTCAAATCTCGATGATAAACACCACGGAAGTGACAAAACGATACGGCTGAGATCAACTGCTGGAAATATTTACGTGCGATGTCTTCTTTTAACCTTCCTTTAGCTACCTTGTTGAACAATTCACCTCCTCTGACGTACTCCATTACGAAATAGATCTTGGATTTGGTCGCCATGACTTCGAATAGCTGAACGATGTTTGGATGACGAACACGACGCAAGATCGAGATCTCGCGTTTGATGTGAGCGATTAAACCGGATTTGAGAACTTTCTCTTTGTCGATTACCTTGATCGCTACGCTTTCTCCAGTTTGAGCGTTTCTTGCGAGATAAACTTTAGCGAAGGTTCCATGGCCAAGAAGCCTACCCATTTCGTATTTGCCAAGGATCATAGCTTGTTGACTGCTCTGATCCTGCTTCTTCTTCATCGATTTCACTTTTCTAAGCAAATCCGCCATTGAAACGGATAGATCTTCGTGAAATGGCGAAAAATATTCGGATTTTGAGATCAGTATCGTAAGTCACCTTTTGTTTGGTTTGATTCTTGTGAGGTTGTAAGAGAAGACGATATCTCTATCTCTCTTTCTCTTTCTCTCTTCTCTTCTTCCTCTCTCTCTGTATCTGTTCTGTTTTTAGGGTTTTTTTTTTTTGCTTTCCAGAAATAGGATTTGTATTTTGTGTAAATTTGGAATTTGTTTCAGAAATGGTATACAAAAATTTCTGATCAAAGAATTAGTATACAAAATAAATCTCACTTTTGGTGATGTACACCGACGCTTATATATAGCCTATTGGCTTCTGGCAACTGTCTTAGTTTTTTGCTTTAATTGCTGCTAATACTCTACCATGTTAGAAAAATCACTAGGACCGATGATTGGATAGAAGATTTTTTTCTTTTTTTAATCATAACTTTGGATTTAGTAAATATGACAAGAATTTATATTTTCTTGGTTTGTATGAAAATGAAAAGAAAAAAATTCGAAAGAGGTTTTGAGTTCTCGAATCGTAACGTAATCATTTTGAATCGAGGACTAGAGCATTTCCAAGCATCAAGACTCGAATCTAAGAACTTAAAAACGCAGTCTCTTTGAAAGGTCTTTAAAACACCTAGATGCATTGCAACTACCACTGAGCATTTTTCCAAAAAGAATTTTATAAAAGAGTAAAAAACGAAAATGATCACATCTTGGCGTTATAGAATATTCAGTCAATTACAAATCGTAGATGTCATTATCATTTTAACGGGTTACTTGTGTTTCTACCTTCTACGTGTGTTTTGCCTACTCATTTTCTCAAAACGAATCAACAACAGCTGTGAATAAATGTAACCATTAGATGTGATAATTGTACGGCGAAGATTCGTTGATAATATTCTATTATATTTTAGCAATATGAAGCACCTCAAATAATGAAGTGGCTAATTATTTTGGTAATTATCAGTAGACAGGTACTTAATGGCTTAGTTCTAAGTTCTAACACATGACTAAATATCACCTAAAAAAAAAAAGCCAATTAGAAAACTCAACATTGATAATAGATGGTATGTATGTTTTAAAAAAATATGATTTCCCTGGATTGTCAAAAAAAATATGATTCCCCTGGTTACATACCATACACATTCACAATATATTTTGCATAGAATGATAAAATTTGAAAAATAACAAATAATGTAATTAGTCAGCTCAATTTAGAATTTATATTAATTGATTTTTTTATTAGAAAACCAAAATGTAAGTCAAAGGCATGAGATTATTAAGGCAAGTTCGGTGGGGATGTGTAAGTCAACATAACATAAATGGTCGGTCAAGATTTAAATATAAGCAAAGTGACAACAATGAAAAGTTTACACTTGTCGTGAAATTGAACTAATTGCTGGATTTGATAGATTACCCAACTCATCTAAAAAAGTTATAATTAAGAGTACTATAAAGAATTAAATCAAAGGTTTGTTGGACCGTACATTTTGATAATAACGCGCACGTATCAGGCCACACTTGTTGGTGAATTAACCTTATTCGACAGGTGTGTTTCGTTGAGATTTATAGATCAATTTTTTTTTTTTTTTTTGTCAAACTAATCCATTCGTTTCTTTTTTTGACAAATTATCATGTTAACTTTTTTCCCTATGTATTTCCCCACAAAAAAAAAAACTATGTGTTGTTGTTTCTAATGCGGTTTTATAACATTTTCAATATATATTTTTCGATGAACAAAATAAAAACTTTTCTCTATGGAGAATTTTTAAATTTCTAAACAGAAAAAAATGGATCATGTTTTGATATTTGGGCTTGCACTAATATAGAGGAGAGAGATTTATGCATAATCATGGATCAGTCAATTGGGCTGAAATTTATTTTTAATGGACCTCTAATTCCAAAATGATTGAATTCGGCCTTAAAGTTCTTGGTCTAAAACAATATATCTATTACAAAATTATACTTCTATACCTTAATCATGTAAACACCATTTCAAAACTTGATTGGTTTTACCCGAGCAACCTAGCGAATACTAAATGCTGATACAAATGATCAAATCACAACCTCCGGTCAAAAGCTCCAAACATAAAAATAACCAACCCACGTTACAATAAAATAGAACAAAGATCGCACATGGACCAACCATGTTGGGGTGAGTGGTTAAAAATGATAAAATAAAGAATGTTGATTAACTTTTAGGTTGGGCTGCTCAAGGAGAATGTGAATGTGTTAGACACTTTGTGGAATATTAGTTGGCATTCTATGGATCTTTTTGTCTTGGGATTTAGTGGATTTGTTTGGACTTTCCCAATGTCATTCTTTCTTTAATTTTTGAGTTTTAGTTGTTGCTCTTCCGAAGGTTATTTTTATTTTAATATAAACCATATGCAGCACATTACTGGATCAATACCTTTTTCACACTAATTACATGTTATTAGACGTAAATATTTTTTACATTCTGATACTCTAACAGTGAAGAATAGGAGACTCACTCAAAGAATTTTCAGGAAGTTAAATATTTCACTAATCGAAAACAAAAATAAAATCGATCTGAAATAAAAACCGTTTATATATAAGTGAAATTAAATTTTTGAAAATTTAGTCCTACCACCATGACATAGAAATGGCCCTTTGTGTTTCCACAAACATTTTTGTTGCAATACGTAAAAGAGGAGCAAGTCAAGTCTTATATAATGGGTTTGAGTTCATTGTTTAGTCATCATGATATTTTATGTGATTAATATATAATGTCTTGAGGTGGTAATCTTTGTTTTATGAGATCTAACGCAAAAAGACCATGTTTTGTCAACACCAATGTCACAACACAATCGCAACGAAATAGTATAAAACAAGGAATATGGGGTTACTATATGTTTTTCTAAGACACCTACAACAAGCACAATCAACCGCGTGCATTTAAATATATGGTCTGACAAAACTCTTATAACATTAAGTAACTAAACATAAGGACTTAATTAAGTCCTCCACCAATGTACAAAATTTAGTTTATTAGGTTTTGTTTTTTTGTTTTTTTTGGTATTCTTAACGATTATTTAAAGAATTGCAGAGCTTTCTCATTTTCTCAAAACCGGTTTCTTTGCATACTTTGGACATTACATTAAGTTTAAACTGTGGATTATATATTACAAACAATAAATAATGTCTTGAATAAAAACATGCTTACACTGTTACACATAACCCGATCCAACCGATCGCCTTGGTACATGTACCGTATATTTATACACTAAATAACGTCCACTAAAACATTAAACTATAGTCTTTTCTTCGGCGGGCATTTCTTAAAGTCATAAAATTTGCAAATCTTTGAAAATTGAAATAGTAACAACACTAATATTAAACTCATATAATTCAAAACAACTTTGATTTTTGTGTGGTTTCTCATGGGAATGTTTTGGACAGCGATATATTCACAATTATCAATCAAACGAACTTTACGTTATTAATGAATTCACAAAAGAAAAGAAGTTACAGTTTTCTCTCGAAATAAGTTGAATGCAAAATTTGATAATTCAATAACCGAAATGTTAGATCAAACAGTGGAGTTATTCAAAAAGTACACAGTTGTTTTTATTTTACTTCTGATGTCAACTACACCATTATTTACTTTCAACCAAACTCATCAACAAATAACCGATAGTAATAAATAGAAACATTTATTACAAAGGCAAACAAGAGAATTGTAAATTCTTAAAACATGTTTTTTATTAGTACTTTTAAAAATTATTGGATACTCGTATAATACGTAGCTTCTATATGGAGTATATATTAAATTAACACCTAGGATACAAACATCGAATGAAAATAGATTTTTAATTTATTAAAAGATAGGGTCCACGTTACTATATATCATCATCTGCATCAACCTACCACACAAAGTCATCGCACCAACCATACCCCCTTTGCTTACTTCACTTGAGTTTCAAACCCATAAACAACAACAACAGAACTATACATACTGCAGATTAACAAATACGCAAATTGTTGCATATATATTAATATCGCACTTAAATGTATCACATGCAACCCTATAAAAGACTCCTTCCAAATTAAGGATTTTAGTTGCTACAATACAACTATACAAGTATTATTTTGTTTATATCATTTCTTGTTTGATAAACTATATGTTGTAGTTTCGTGAATAATTGTTTTGATCTCAAAAATAATTGACAATAATTCTAATAACAAATATAATATTTACTTGTTTTTTTATGGTTGACGTGAGTCCTGACTAGAGTATTAAGCACGTTCCTTGTATATAAATGACGACAACTTACTAGTCTATCTCAAATCAAATTGCACTGAAAAATCAACGAAAATATCCAGTTAAACGCAAAGACAAGGTCAGTGTGCACAGATTTCAAACTCTTAATCTGCGTGTTTCGTATTGCTTATCCTTTATTCCTTTTTTGAAGTATACATATATGTCCATGATTTGAAAAAAAAAAAAAAAAAAATGAAATGCATGATTTCTCTTTAGATTTATAGGATACCAATCATGTACTTATCATCATTATCTTTACGAGGTACTTTTTTCTTTGCCTCTCTTTTCTTTTGAAAAAAGTGAAAGATGAATAAAAAGCTTCTAAACACAATATCAGTTATATATATCCGGATCACTCAAATTAGTTGATTCACTAATTTCCATCCCATATAATTTGAAGATGTATATATATACACTTGTTTGTTGATGCAAATAGTTTTAAAAAGAAAAGTTACTCAATGATTCAAGTAAAACAAATTATTTATCTCCTTCTATATAAACTTTAGTCTAACTTTCGCTTTTTACAAAAGCAAAAGAAAAAAAGTACCTTATAAAGACAATGATGATAATAAACACATGATTACATAATCCTCTAATCCAAAAAAAAAAAAAA
>NC_025695.1:31347023-31375098 GCF_000633955.1 Camelina sativa
AAAAAAAAAAAAAAAAAAAAAATTTAACTCGGCTACTATTTAGTAATAATATTTATTTGCTAGGTTGTAAAATTGGACAATTAACAAAAATAGCACATATTTAAGTTTTTGTTCCAAAAATAGTACATACATTTAAATATTCCATATTTAACATAAATTTATATATCATTAAAAATAAAATATTAATAAATTAAAACAATAATCTCTTTCACATCACATTGTAACCACCGTGTTCTCTCTCACTCCTCTCTCTCCGTCGATTCCAAAACCAAATGCAAACGGTGTACCACCGACGAACCCAATCAAATCTGAATCGGAGGTGAGTCATTGTTGGTCGGTGTATCATCGTCGGTCAATCAACGGTGGTATCATGTTCACGTATCAGATTCACGCTTCTTCTTCTTCCCCAATCATCTTCTTCGTCTTCATGTCACTATTCATCATCTGGTCTTCCTAGTGTAAGCTTTATATCTATTTTCACTTGCTATTCTTCTTTTATTGTAGAAATTGTAAGCATTGTAACTTTTATATGTATGTGATTTTGACTTTTCTAAATCCCTAAAACCCTAAATCACCATATTCTTATCAATTTAGATGAGATGATTCAGTGTTGGCTTTATGTGTGTATGATTTGCAGTTGTAATTTTTATGTGTGTGTGATTAGGATTTTTGGTTATGGAAGTCTCGTTCTTTCTTACTTGAATTTGTTGCAGAAATTAAAGAATCAAGTTATTGTTGACTGCAAAATAATATATATTAGTCTACTTGACTTGGTCGTTTTAGTTTTGTAAGAACAAGTTTATTGTAAGTATATTTGCAACGAGTTTTGAAATTGGATGTTCTTGTTGCTTATTGAGATGGTCTTGGAGCTGAGTTAGACCTAGCATGCACCATCAATTAAGCTTCTATCTTTGTGTTGTTAGATTTATATACTACCTAATGATAAATTTAAAGTGTGTTTGCCACAGGATTTGAACCTTGCCCATAATACAACTTTTTTAAAAAAGAACTCAGTTGTCTTATCTCTTATGTATTGATGTGTTTCTTAGTCACATTTGAAAATTCAGGAAGCATTGTTGCAAATTCAGAAAGACTTTTCTGAAACATCTTCCTTGTTTTCATTTTTTATTGCAGGAAATGGGGGTTGATCATTACTAATTGGAGTTTATCTTATTCTTCTCTCAGTTGGGGAGATAAGAGTATGTAATTCAAAATTTGCTTCAGTTAGCTTCTGATTACAAGGTAGTAGCAGTATTGCAGTAGCTGTGGAATTGTTCTCATAATCAGCGCAATACATGATGTGTTTGGCTCTTATTATTGTGGTAACATTGGTAGTTCATGTGGTAATTAACTTTGTAGAGACACATATATGGTCAGAAAGAATTGGAGCTGCAATAACACTCGGAATCAAAGACGAACAGTGCTCATACAAGATTGAAGTATTTACAGTTTGAGTATTTGTATTCACATGGTCTTTGTTTTAGCATTATGAGTTTGGTTATGAAAGATAGTTTGGATGGTTTTCACTACAAAATTTGTTCTAAAACATATTCAGAAAGGTTTTGTATTAATTATCTCGATATTTTGGTAGATAGCTATGTTTTCACCGGTAAACATATAAGAAGGATTTGAATGTAATATTCAGGAAGGATTCTCATATATTTATGAATGATTTCTTGAATTTCAGGAAGACCGTCATGAAAAAAAAAAGAGCATTATGAAGGAGTCATTGACGTTTAGTAAGAACTCCTTGAAATTTAGGAAGAATTCATTGACGTTTAGGAAGATCTTCCTAAAACATCATGTTGGATATTTATATTTGCTATCTTTATTGTAAAACACCAATATGTGCACATAATCAAATTATTATACATCACTAATGAAGTAATATGTAATACAATAACGCAAAACACATATAAAGAGATTTAAAAATACATTTTTCAAAAAATTAGGAAAGATTCCATAGCTTTTAGGAAGGTGTTCTTGAATTTTAGGAAGACCTTCCATAATGACGAACTCAAACTTCCACTCAAGTGCCCATTTTCCCATCTTTATCATCAACTCTCTGTTTTGTTCTTGAAATATTTGTTATCATGTATATCATCAATCACTTGGGTTAGACCTGAAAACCTTATTCAACAACATGATCAGTCTATGAATTCAATTTTTGTTTTAACATTACTTCAAGAGATATCTTATATATCACCCCACATTTAAACTAGTTCTGCAACACTACCAGATTGATTAACCTTTAAACCCCAAGAAACACTACCAAGTTGATCTATGCCATTAGCAAAACAATTCAATAACTCATAGCAAGCTAGATACCTACAATTCAAATCAGTCTTTCTAATCTCCATCTCGTTACAAGCTTCACTATAACATACTTATAGAAGCTTCAAAGCCTTGATTCATCAGTTTCTTATGCTTCTTTTTCCCCATTTCTGAAAAATGTGCTCTACACATCATCTGTTTTTGACAAACAAAAAGCTCACTCAAACATTAGAATAACATACAAAAATAAATTTAAAGATTGGTGTTTTTTGTTAGTTAACTGATTTGCAATGATTTGAAACGATAAGCAAGACTAAAGAGAGCTTATGAACAAATTCCAGAGTCCAAAACTCCAATTGATTTGATATCTTATTTGATCACATTCATCATTGGTAACTCTCTCCCATGTTCCTCATTCGCACTTTTAACATCCCTACACACAACAACAAGTCAGAATTTACAAAGAACAATTTCAACATCTGACAATAAAAATTCCAAAAACTCAATTCTTACTTCAATCCTTACCTCGATTAACAGATTCGAGAACAGCGAACAAGATTCTCTCACTGAAGCTCGCCGTCGCTGAGCCTGTGTTCGTGGTCGTGGGAATTCGCGGGACTAAAACGACGGTGGCGGTGGATTTGTTGTATGCAAAAAATCGAGCTCATCGTTTTCATCAACACTACAATCAAATCAAAATCTATCGGTTCTTTCCTCCAAATCTAGCTTTCATTTTGAAAACCCAAACTCCAAACACATGCTTTTTCCTCAAAAACAACTTGTGGATTTGTCGGAGATTTTGTCGTCAGAGATTTTGTCAATTTTCTCCTTTTGTCATTAATAATATAATAATTAATTTTAGAAAAATGTTAGTTTTGGAAAACTTGAATGTGTGTTAATTTTGGAAGAAAAACTTAAAATAGTGTTAGTCTAGAGTATTTTTCTATAAAATTTGACTTTTATTTTTGCGTCATTATCCACGTCATTGATCGATAGCAAATTATCATTTGTATGCATCTCCCTCTCTCTATCTCTTTCTTTTCTGATAAACCTCACCACTCACCAGCTCCTGTCACATACTGCAACTACTAAACCCTCTCTCTCTATCTCTCTCGTTCTCTCTTCACCATTTCTTTATCTTCCATGGACGAACAACCATCAACAACAAACTAAAACATGTTTCTAAAGTTGTTTCTTCTCTTATCTTTGGTCTCTTTCTCACACTCATTAAACTCTTCCACAGCTTCTTGTCCTAACGACACAGACTTCCGTCAACTAACCAGAGTTTTTCGTTACGTCTCCGGCTTCAACTCTTCTTGGTTCTCCTCCTCTAACTGCTCCGCCGCCATCACTCGAGTCGTTTTTCCGTCGAGAAACCTGAACGGCACCGTTTCTTGGAACCCTCTGCGTAACCTCACGCGCTTACGTGTTCTTGATTTATCCAACAACTCTCTCCATGGTTCTATTCCCACTTGGCTTCGGTTTCTTCTGTTCAAAAATTGAATCTCTCGTTCAATCGGTTTACAAACGCGGTTAACTTAACCGGATTTATCAACCTCACAGCTCTCGATCTCTCGCGTAATATTCTCGGTGTTTTGCCTCTTGGTTTAGCTTCTCTCTACGGTTTACAGCATCTCGATATCTCAAGATGTAAAATCAACGGCAGTATTAAACCGATTTCCGGTTTAAAATCATTGAACTACTTGGATTTATCGGAAAATTCAATGAACGGTTCGTTTCCAGTGGATTTTCCGAATCTTAACCATCTCCGGTTCTTGAATTTATCCACAAACCGGTTTTCCGGTTCAGTCGGGTTTGACAAATACCGTAAATTCGGCAAATCGGCTTTTTCACACGCCGGCAGTTTCGTATTCAACGACTCCAAAATCCCTAATCACCACCGTCTCCACCACCTCACTCACCGGAATTCTCCGCCGCCGCCACGTCATCAAACCGTCAAAATGCACCGTTTGCATAAGCACACGCCTTTGGTAATCGGCTTGTCGTCTTCGTTAGGAGCTTTGGTAATCCTAATTTTCGCGGTGGCTATAATTTTAATCCAACGTAGATTAAAATCGGCGAGGATGAAATCGAGATGGGCGATTTCGAATCCAGCACCGTTGGATTACAAGATGGAGAAATCTGGACCGTTCGAATTCGGAACGGAGTCCGGTTCGTCTTGGGTCGCCGATATAAAAGAACCAACGGCGGCTCCGGTTGTGATGGCATCTAAGCCGTTGATGAATCTGACTTTCAAGGATCTGATTGTTGCCACGTCACATTTCGGAACGGAGTCCGTTATATCTGACGGCACTTGTGGTCCACTTTACCGTGCCGTTTTACCAGGAGATCTCCACGTGGCAATCAAAGTGCTTGAAAAGATACGAGACGTTGACCAAAACGACGCCGTTACTGCGTTTGAAGCTCTTACTCGGCTTAAACATCCAAATCTGTTGACACTCTCCGGTTATTGCATCGCAGGTACTAAACTAATCTCCCTTATATTTTTAGTTTCGTATTAATTTGTGACAGAAAGGTTTAGAAAATTAACTTTAAACCCCTAATATATATATAGGACATGTTTTGATTCGACCAAGTACCAAATACAGTATAACTTTGGATATTATATATACATATACGGCATATGTAATGTAACAAAGTATTTCCCTTTTTTAACTATGTTACTATATTGAGTTATTCACTCTAGTATTTTTCCTTATTTTTAAAAAAACATCTATGTTACTAAACAAAGTAATTAACGCTAAGTCGCTATGAAATCTCACAAATAAAATATATTTCAAGGAAAAAAAATGAAATACCTGACTTTTGCTTGTCCAAAATAAAAGATGAACAATAAATCATGTAATTTTTCGCTAATTTAATTAGTGGGATAAGCTAATTTAGAACCAAATATATTAACAGTGAAACCTAGGTTTTGACTATTTTATTCTATAAACATTTTTCTGTGGATTAAATTAAAATTATTATTACAAAAAAATCGAGGCGTAGACGTCATTTAATGAATTTTTGTCTCTACTTTCACGGGTTTTTGGATAAACACATTAATGAGGCAATAAATGCTGAACGGTGTCGTATTCATTAGTAGCAGGTACAGTAGTATATTGTACAGACGAAAAAATGTCAGTTGTGTGTAATGATGTTACGTCACGTACAAAAAAAAATCTAATATGTTTTTTGTGCCATGATTACTAGATTTTATGATTTTTCGTGACCTTAACGTAAAAATGTATAATTATTCCAAAAAGTTTCTCCAGAGCAAAAAAAAAAGAAAGTAATGTGTGTATGTGATAGTCTGATAGATTCTTCCAATGACTTGTTTTTAGGGTTGTTTCATTTGGTGTTTTTGTTAGTGGACTGACTTTAAAAAGTGTGCAGACAAGTCACATCCTTGCTTTGGGACTCGTAGAGGTTTATATAGATAGCTTGTCGGGTTTCAAAAATCCTTTCTCCTTTACGTATATGCTAAATATGTTTTCTTTCTGACCTTATTTACTATGTTCACCAATAATCACCAAAATATGTTTGTTTCGCAGTATTAAGTATTAACTCTGTTATAGATGGTGAATTCAAATGTTATTTGCATTAATACGCCTAGCACCACTTTGTTAATTTAACTAGAAATCTAGGATTTACATTTTTTTCGAATTTAGTTAGTATGGTTAAACTAGAAAATGCAACATTAATTTTTCAGTTTCTGTTACGAAAAAGAATATTATTTTTTTCAGTATTAAGTTTATTTTTTGTTCCTACCTAAAATTGTGGTTTAATGTTTTTAGGAAAAGAGAAGCTTATATTATATGAGTTTATGGCTAACGGAGATCTTCACCGATGGCTTCACGAGCTCCCAGCGGGAGAAACCAACGTGGAAGATTGGAGTGCCGATACATGGGAGAGTCACGTTGGAGATTCATCCCCGGAGAAAACAAACTGGCTAATACGTCACCGTATCGCCATTGGAGTTGCACGTGGTTTAGCCTATCTTCATCACGTTGGTACTACTCATGGACACTTGGTCGCTACCAACATCCTCTTAACTGAAACCCTAGAGCCGCGAATCTCTGATTTTGGTATCAACAACATTGCGAAAACCGGTGATGATCATAGTAACAACAACGTAGAATCCGATGTGTATAGTTTCGGGGTGATCTTGTTTGAGCTGTTAACCGGGAAGCAAGGGAGGGATGAGAATGTTAAATCAGTTAGACGTTTGGTTAAGGAGAGAAGAGGAGAGGAAGCTCTTGACTCGAGATTGCGGTTAGCGGTTGGAGAATCGGTTAATGAAATGGTCGAGAGTCTTCGGATTGGTTACTTTTGCACGGCAGACTCACCGGGGAAGCGACCAACAATGCAACAAGTCTTGGGTCTTCTTAAAGATATACGTACTGTTTCGCGTTGAATTAGGAAAAAAAAGTTGGGTTTAAGATAAATCATGTGAGTATTTAGATTCGGGTGTTGTGAGGTGTGAGGTGTGTGAGATTAAGATACATGCCCTTGTGTCAAGGTACTTTGTATTATTTATTTTTTTTTTTTTTGAAATTATAGAAAAATATTTTCAAATATTGGCAAAATTTTGTTAACTAATACAATTTTTATTTGATAAAAAAGGTTAACTGAAATTTATATTTGATCACATCCAAATTTACATGAACATTTTGGAGGTTCTCGTTATAAATAGTCTTATAATGTTTCATTCAACAAAGCCTTGTAATATCTTTAGAGTTTGGCATTGACGCGTTAGTTGTCATCTTAATGGAATTAGAGTTTAGCGTTGACATGTTAGTCATACATTCCGAATCAAATCAGAGCTTGGGATACAATAATATTCTTGCCATTACCAAAAACAAATAACGATGCCATCGCCATTGCTTAAAGATATTGATGTATGATATCTAAATCTTGTATTCAAGAACTAACATTTATAGAAGTATATGTCATCGATTTGTCTAGACATTCCATTCGATGATTTATTAATTTTGTGCCGTACTCCACGTTATAGAATAATGAGGAGAAAAATGTTATATATGGGAAGACAAAACAAAGTGGGTAAGGTGGGAAAGTATTGGTAAGAAGATAATGCTGAGAAGCCGGTGAGAACTTATTGGTTGTTTTTGTTTGTCTTTTCTACGATATGCATACCATGTTTTAGTCCAAGTATTGTATTCAAATACAATTATAATCAAAAGATTTAGCGAAACTCGATGATAATATGATGCAATTTTGTTTATTTAGACTTAAAAAAGAAAAAATCGTTTATATTATAACTGCAATTAAAAAACTAGTGAATGTTTTTTTTTGCCAAGTCTATGATATATTTCACACTACGTACTAAATTAAAATCAGAGTTACGATAGTAATACAAACTATACGTCAAACACTATATATTATGTACTCTCTTGATATTTATGCCTCAACTCTTGGCTGCCTTCACTTTGTTTTGTCCGATGACTGATCCATAATTTTTTCTTTCATATTTTTCTATTTGTTTTGTTATGGATTCCACTTTATTCCGCTTTCAATATTCTTTTTATTTTTATATAATTTTCTTATAAGAAAATCAAATTTCGATGTGGATATTATTCTTATCATTCACCAAAAAGAGATAAACCAAAGTACTTAATCCTTAGCACTTTCGTCACGTCTATATCTTCACATCCTTTCATTCTCTTCTTGACTTTCTTCTTTTTTCACTTTTCTTTCTTTGTTTTGGTTAAAATTTGTCACTTTTTAATATAATAAAACAAAACATTTTATTTGATCTCTTTACTTTTCTTTTTTAGTTTTACTGGACTGATTCTAACGTTCAAAAACACTTTAATATCTATTGCTATTTGCAACTACACTTGCATATCATAAGTACAAGAGAATAATACAGTTTAGAAGCAGTTTACAAGTTGACAAAATCATTTTTAGGACACATAGCTATACCAAGTAAGGTGTTTGTGAGCCTACTCCGTTAATACAGTTCTTTAGTTTCATGGGCCTTATTGGTGTTTTTAGTCGTACAAAACATTTCCTTGGAGTTTTTGATGGAGGCCTGATCGCAAAATATATAGCCCTTTGAAGCAAACTCTACTATCCTCCATCCATGATCATCAATTCATCACCCAAATTGGTTGGAGTTGATGATAAAATAGCTTTGTTTTAGAAGCTGCAAAGTCTCATTCTTTAACTTAACGAATTTGCAATCACTTGAAAACAATCCATTACCTGATTTAGAAAATTTAGCTATTTGGATATTTTTTTGCGTTTAGGACAAGTAATAGACTAATAATATTCTGTTAGTCTTTCTGAATTAGGCTAATCATTAGAGTTTAGTTACAGGAGATGACTGATGCAGTAGCATGGCGGGCATGATCAAGTCACTGGACTTTTATAATGATGAGTCTCTAAATCAGAAGTGGGAAATTATGTCCCGTGTTGCCTTCTGAAATGCCTCGGCTCGGTTTAAGATTCTTCTTATGCTGAGTTTATGAATAAGAAATGGGTAGATGTTGGTGCATGAAGTTATCAGTCCCGTGTTACTTATTAAAATGCCTCGGCTCGGTTTAGAAATAAGAAATGGATTAATGATGTTGGTGTCTAATAAATGGGAAATATGTTGTGTTCTGAACAATCCTAAATTTTCTGTTAATGCTCACGACGATGTTTGTTTCTAATGATTGTTTTTTTAAACTTTTCAGGTTGAAAGAGATTGATCTGGACTTTTCCATCAGAGTGGTTGATTGATCTAGACGTGGTCGATCAAGGTGCTTCAGAGTAATATGTATTTTTCTGTTAGTTTGTGTATTCAGTGACAATGATAAAGTTAATTATATTATCTCTTTTTGCTTATGAGTTATAGATTCATATTTATATATATATATAAATATATACAGGAAAAGCTGGTGAAACTGGAAGATCAAAACAGAAGTAAGCATTCTTTACGATCTCTCTTTGTCCCCCATGTGTTGGTTTCCTTCTTTGTTTTGTTTCTAAATTAAGCCATAATTTTCACTCTTAATAAACTGATCCTTCGTATATATATTACCACTGTGATATATATTACTGACCTTTGACTTTTGATATATATACTGATCCTTCATATACAGAAGACTGTCTGACTGTGTTGGCTGTTTCACAGTTTATTTGGTTATGTGAGCTCTGTAGATTCATCTGTTATGTCCAAAGAGAACAATACCTAATAATGATGTGACAGACTGATCTAAAAACAAGAGACAGCAAAATGTACTGTAATATCTTTCTCGCCTGTTCTCCGGGAAAGAAACTATTCTGGAGACCAACTAAACCCCCAGACCCAAGTATAACCTAACCATCAGTTAGACAAGCTTCTGACTTCAAGAAAGTAACTAGTTCTGGCTATCATTACCAAACCAAACCAAACCGAACCAGGGTAGATCAATGGAAGCTGAATTTGTACAGAATCCCAAGTATCAGAGCATAGGGTAGACCTCAAAAGCCTTTCGAAGTTTAACACTATCAAACTCCTCTAAACTGAACTACCAACTCTGCTCTATTCGCATAGACAAATCATGCTTCAAGCTATTCTTCAACCCATCAGTCACCATCTCAAAGCACCGTGATATTGGAACCAAACCCATCTCTGTCATCTCAACCAAGCATTTCCCACCACGACCACACATTGTAATCAGCATTATGTAAACCGGCATGTTAGGCAGATGAGCCTTCACCTTAGTGTCACTGAAAAAGCAGTCTCCATCTCTCTCTCCTTCCCAGTTTGAGAATTGAATGGGACATTTTGCACAAGCTTCATTTCCCAAGAATTGGTAACACCCAATCTCCATCTCTCTCTCCTTCCCAATCTTCATGAGAGCCAACCAAAACATCCCTCTTCTCTACTTCACGAGCTTCATCTTCCGTTTGCAACAACTTCTTCGAATGACGTGTCTTCAACAACACAAGATCCAACATTTTCCTCCGCACATTGTATATAGGATTTGGCTCGATCAAACAGCCTTTGCTATACGCTTCTCTTAGAAACAAAGTCTGCGTACTTCCTTTCGTGGACACATAGAAAACCCCGGGATGCTTCAAGATTACTTCCCTCACGTTTACTTCAATCCCAAGATCCTTCCGGAAATGAGCTAATCTTTCTACTTCAACCATTTTCTCCACCGTTAAGCTCAGAAGCTCATGGATAACTGCAACAACTCGCTTCTCGAATCTCTCCAACCCTCTAGAAATCTCCTTTCTCTCGTAAGGCTTCACATAAGGTATCCTTTGCCAATTCTTTAACTCTTCTCTGAATCCTTTCACAATCTTGAACCCTGTTGGAAGATTGATGGGAAACGCGTAATTAGTCTCAAACTCACTCAACCATTTCTCTCTGTATTCAACTTCTCTCCACTCCTCAACTTTTGCCACACACAAACTCTTCTCATCATCACAATCTCCATCAACTAACTCCAAAGTCTCCAAATCAACTAACCTGAAATCTGAAGTATACTGAGCCAAAATCGAATCACGAAAATCCTCAGGCAATCCTAATTCCTTTCTAATCAACCTCAAAGCGTGTACACGAAGAACACCATTTCTAGACATCAACAACAACTTCTTAATCCTCTTCACAGCATCAACCTCACACTCTCTAATCACACTCTCTTCCTCATCAATCAATACCTTCAACTTCTCAGTTACTTTACAACACAGATTCTTCCTAAAAGGATGTGTAAAGATCTCAAAAGCGTGAGGATACTTACCAACAAAAGCTCCAACATTTACATTCAAACCAACCAGATTCTTCCAACGAGACATAAGCTGCAAAGACACGAAAGGGCCACGCTTTTTGCAAGACATGAGTTCAGAGAACGATGCTTAGTTTCCTAATCTGAGCAATGAGTTTGTCTAACCTATGATCTCTCGTTCGGTTCTCTAACCTAGTTTGCGCTGAATCTACAGGCTTTAACCATCTTCTCTGATTGTAGCAATAAAAGGGAGATAAAGATGAAGACTTTATTGGGTTTTGATGAGTTAAAACTTCACTGATGCTACTGTACCTCAAAGATTTTAGAGAATTCATATCTTTTCACTGTGAATTTAGGGAAAAAGGAAATACCTTTTCAAATTTGATCATCGATCACCATTTCTCCAAAGCCAAGAGAGCGGCGGAGAGGGACAAGGAACAACAACAAACCAAGTTCGTCTTAGGATTGAGCAAAAAATTAACGAACCGAACAGTTTGCTTATTGAACCGAACGGTTTTCTTATTAAACCGAACCAAAGTGTTTATGAAACCACGAATTCGAATGGAAGCATACCAAGAGGCTGCGAAGGAGACGAGAGGACTGAGTCAGTACACTCACTCTCCAGTCTCCAGTAAAAATGTGTTCTTGCTTTAGCCGCTGGAGACGACGAGAGAGGTGATTCTTGTTTCATCCCCTCTTCACTTGTTTGTTCTTCTTCATCGTTCCCTGCGGCGTTCTCATCTCAGTCTCAGTCCCTCCTTTCTCAAATTCCTCTGTGCTCTCGGTTCGAAACGGTAATTAGCCTAATCACTCGATTCTTTCAAAGTCTTGAGCTTTAAAAGTTTTTAGCTTTTTTCCTTTGATTCTGATGGGTGGTTAGCCTAATCACTAGATTCTTCTCCCATTAAGTTCACACGTAACCTAATAAAAATGAAATTTTTTTGATCTGTCTTTGCTAGATCTGGCTAATTTTGGTTTGTTGGATTTGCCCAATTTTGATTTGAGGGGTTTGGTTTGTGGTTCTAATTTGACAGTGACGGCGACACTGTCTTCCTTGTTCTTTGCGGCGCAGGAAGTGAAGATGAAAAGGTCATCTCTTTTCATGGCTGCAGAGCCACGGCTGTGATGGCTGGTTGTTGCGGTGCTATGCTTGCTAACTCATTCTTACCGACAGAAAAGCTAAATGATTACATCTGGGGTCTTGTTCAGAAAGCAATCACACATTTTTCTACCGATATGACTCTTGTCATAAACGAACTTTCAGGAGGCTTCTTACCTAACAAGATGTTCCTTGATGCACAAGCGTATTTAACCATCTCCTCTAAAGTCTAATCTAGTATAAGGACTTTAACCATCTCCTCTTGAGTGTAGAAGTAAAGGGTCATAGAATGATGACTTGTGTGTGTGTTTTGATGAGTAAAAAACTTGCATATACTATTATGGTTATGCTACTGTACCTCAAAAGTCAAAACTACTCAAAACTTATGGTTTGAGCATTGATTTTCTCAATGGTGAAATTAACATAAATCAAGTCGTTGATTGATTTGAATTAGATTGATCAGATGAGATTCAAGTGTGCGGTTGTACCATTGCTATCATAGGTTTGATTACAGAGGATCAACTCTCACTGCCAAAGTCAGACTTAAAACAAAAAAAAAGTCTTGAAGAGCAGAAGACAAGGGAACAATCGTTTGATAATTTCGAGATTTTCCCGCTTCCATTTGCTAAAATCTTCAATTTTTTTTTACTTATTTGTCTTCTTTCCCGATTCAATTAATGCAAAAAACTTGTCTTTTTAATGGTCTGCCCTATACGAAAGGGCAAAACAAAAAAAAAACCCAGCAGGCAATTTAATTGCGGGGAAAGAGATAAACTTTGAAGCCTTGAGATTATTTACTTAACTCTGAGATGGAGATTGTGATAAAGTTTCTGTTTTTAGGAATCTGGGTTTATTGTCACTCTGTTCTTGATTCTGTTTCTGCTATGGATAGTCTCTTATCTCCAAAGGGTGTTAACTATGAAGGTGGAATATTATTTTTTTTTGTTTATCAAAGATCTTTCTTTTTGTTGTGATTTGTGAAGAAAGGTTTTAACTTTTCCCAATTTTTTGTTGTTGTAGTTGCTGCGTTAATGTCAGTGAAGAACAAGATGAAAGGTGAGAAAGAGGTTTTGTCTGGTTGGGATATAAACTCTGTTGATCCTTGTACTTGGAACATGGTTGGTTGCAGCTCCTCTGAAGGTTTTGTTGTTTCCCTGTGAGTATCAATCATTGCACACCACTTGTTCTATGAAATGTCTCTTAGAAACGTTTTTGTTGTTGCAAATTTTGAATTTGATTTATTGAAATCTTGTAATGCAGAGAGATGGCTAGTAAAGGATTATCTGGGACAATATCAACTAGTATTGGGGAATTAACTCATCTTCATACATTGTGAGTTTAAACAATTTTGTTTGTCAATCTTGGAATTCAAGAATGTGTTGTTGTTGTTATTGTATCTAATGGTTTGCTTGTAATTTTTGTAGGTTACTGCAGAATAATCAGTTAACCGGTCCGATTCCATCTCAGTTAGGCCAGCTCTCTGAGCTTAAGACACTTGATCTATCTGGGAACCGGTTTAGTGGAGAGATCCCAGCTACGTTAGGGTTCTTAACTCACTTAAACTACTTGTGAGTTTGATATTGATGATTCTTGGTTTAGTATTTAAATGTTGTAACTGTTATCTATCATCTTACAAGTCTCTTTTTAAGTCTTATAGGCGGCTTAGCAGGAATCTTTTATCGGGGCAAGTCCCTCACCTTGTCGCTGGCCTCTCAGGTCTTTCTTTCTTGTATGTCTTGCTCTTCTACGGCCTCTACCTAACATTACAGTTTATCGAGATTTTATGTTTTTGTATAATGCTTCTTACACTATTGTTTCTGAATAGGGATCTATCGTTCAACAATCTAAGTGGACCAACTCCAAATATATTAGCTAAAGATTATAGGTAAGATATGGGAAAGATTATTAGCCATTGGAATGTATGTGAAAGCTTCTTGATGAATTTTTCTGTTGTAGGATTGTAGGAAATGCATTCCTTTGTGGTCCAGCTTCCCAAGAGCTTTGCTCAGATGCTACACCTGTGAGGAATGGTATGTTGAACTGCAAAATTCTCTGCGAAACTAAGCTTGTTCTATGTAGAACGTGGATTGTTTTAACGTGCGCTTTTTTTTTTATCTGCAGTGACAGGTTTGTCAACAAAGGATAATAGTAAACATCACAGCTTAGTGCTCTCATTTGCACTTGGCATTGTTGTTGCCTTTATCGTCTCTCTAATGCTTCTCTTCTTCTGGGTGCTTTGGCATCGATCACGTCTCTTAAGATCATATGGTACACATCACTGTAGTCTCTCAAAATCTATTACTCTGTCTGTTATTTACAACAAATGTGTAGACGTTGCTGAAATCTACTTTTTATGGATTTCTTAGTGCAGCAAGATTACGAATTTGAAATCGGGCATCTGAAAAGGTTCAGTTTTCGCGAAATACAAACTGCAACAAACAATTTTAGTCCAAAGAACATTTTGGGACAAGGAGGATTCGGTATGGTTTATAAAGGGTATCTCCCAAATGGAACTGTGGTAGCGGTTAAAAGATTGAAAGATCCTAACTATACAGGAGAAGTTCAGTTTCAAACCGAAGTCGAGATGATTGGCTTAGCTGTTCACCGTAACCTTTTACGTCTCTTTGGATTCTGTATGACCCCGGAAGAGAGAATGCTGGTGTATCCCTACATGCCAAATGGAAGCGTAGCTGATCGCCTGAGAGGTTTTTTCAATTTAAACATTTCTTGTTTTGTAATTCTTACGTTGAAAAAGTTCCTAAAAAGATGACATGTTTCAGACAATTATGTAGAAAAGCCGTCTTTGGATTGGAATCTGAGGATAAGCATTGCACTAGGTGCAGCTCGAGGACTTGTTTACTTGCATGAGCAATGCAATCCGAAGATTATTCACAGAGATGTTAAAGCTGCAAATATTCTACTTGATGAGAGCTTTGAAGCAATTGTTGGCGATTTTGGTCTTGCTAAGCTTTTAGACCAGAGAGATTCACATGTCACAACTGCAGTCCGAGGAACCATTGGACACATTGCTCCTGAGTACCTTTCCACTGGACAGTCCTCAGAGAAATCTGATGTTTTTGGATTCGGAGTATTAATTCTTGAACTCATAACGGGTCATAAGGTGATTGATCAAGGTAACGGTCAAGTTCGAAAAGGAATGATATTGAGTTGGGTAAGTAAAAAAGATTGAATCTTTCTGTTATATATCCTTTTGAGTCATTTGCATAGAGCAAGAAACTTAATCAAAAGCATTGATTTGTGTGTTGGTTCAGGTAAGGACGTTGAAAGCAGAGAAGAGATTTGCAGAGATGGTGGACAGAGATTTGAAGGGAGAGTTTGACGATTTGGTGTTGGAGGAAGTTGTGGAATTGGCTCTGCTTTGTACACAGCCACATCCGAATCTAAGACCAAGGATGTCTCAAGTGTTAAAGGTTCTAGAAGGTTTGGTTGAACAGTGTGAAGGAGGGTATGAAGCTAGGGGTCCAAGTGTCTCGAGGAATTACAGTAATGGTCATGAAGATCATTCTTTTATTATTGAAGCTATTGAGCTCTCTGGACCACGTTGACACTTCAAAATGTGTATTAAACTTGTTTTGTTCTCAATGTCACCAAACTGTATATTGTTTTTATAATTTTTGTTTTTTGTTTTCCCTACAAATTTAAGAAGATTTGAGGAAGTAATGGATAATTCAATTTACACAAATGAGTTTTTTTCATAAAAATTGTTAAACTTGAATTCATTGACAAAAATAAAAAAATGTTGGTTAACCTTCGAGACCGGTTTAGAAAGGGGGAAAGTAAATTGAGAATGAATGTGTTTGTTTACCCTTATAAGTTGGGGCTTGAAGATTATGTTATTGTAGTGGGCTTTATAACTTTGGGCCTTTATTAAATCATTTTGAAACATTCAAAAGGATAATATCGTCATTTCGTGAGTATAAGAAACCCTAAGTAGCCGACCCATATAAGTCTTCTCACTTCGCACTCAACGCAGTTTCGTTTCCGCAACTCTTCCATTGCTTCATCTCATTAGCTCGACCTTGATCTCCTTAAAAATGGTATTTTTAACTGCTCTTCGTTATTCTCTGTAGATCGATTCGATGAAAATGTGTTTTTTTGTTCAATGTGTTTATGTATGGGATTTGTTTTGTTTCTCAGGCGTCGGAGAAGAAGCTCTCGAACCCTATGAGGGACATTAAGGTTCAGAAACTTGTTCTTAACATCTCTGTTGGTGAGAGTGGTGATCGTCTCACCCGTGCCTCTAAGGTAATACCACTTGAAAAAGATCTATACTTTACGATTACCCATGTGTCTAAATCAATGGAGAATAGTTTATACTATCTTGGATACAACTGAGGAAATGTTAGTGATAAGTTATGAAATGTTTGCTTTGTTCATTTATGAGTAGGTGTTGGAACAGCTCAGTGGTCAAACACCTGTCTTCTCCAAGGGTATGTTCAGTACTACGTCTCTGAGATTTAGGTTTCTGTAATTTGAGTTTGTGTTTTTCTTGAATCTGATGTGTGTTGTTGGTTTGTGTGAAACAGCGAGGTACACTGTTAGGTCCTTTGGTATTAGGCGTAATGAGAAGATTGCGTGCTATGTGACTGTCAGAGGTGAGAAGGCTATGCAGCTTCTTGAGAGTGGTTTGAAGGTTAAGGAGTATGAGCTTCTTAGGAGGAACTTCAGTGACACTGGTTGTTTTGGATTCGGTATCCAAGAGCACATTGATCTTGGAATCAAGTAAGTTTTCTCTTCATTCTTTTTCAATAAGGGCTTCCTTCAATTAGATACAGTAATGATTTGCATGAACATTTTGGTACTATACTACTATATGTAGAAGAGTATTTCAGTTGCATCTAATGAGTAGTCTCCTAATTTGTGGCTTTTGTGCAGTTTAGTCGTAATGATAGTTCATAGATTGCTGTGGAATGTTAAGTTTGATCTACTCTGGCCTTAGTGGAATAGTAAGTTTGGAATGGATTCTAGTGCCCGTTCTGTGTTTTTCTGTAGAAGTTTATAATTGAGCTTGAGAGAATATGAAGAGTTCTTGTTAGTTTTTATATTTTAGATTTATATTTAGTTAATGATGAATGTTTTATTTGTTTCGATTTGAATCTGATTAATACTTAACCCTTTACTGCTTTCTGTGGAATGTTAGGTGTGGGTTTGATAGAAGTTGAACTTTTTCTGTTATTCTCATCTGTTTTATATTGTGTATATAGGTATGATCCTTCCACCGGTATCTACGGAATGGACTTTTACGTTGTCCTTGAACGCCCAGGATACCGTGTGGCTCGTCGCCGTAGGTGCAAGGCTCGTGTTGGTATTCAACACAGAGTAACCAAGGATGATGCCATGAAATGGTTCCAGGTTAAGTATGAAGGAGTAATTCTCAACAAGTCTCAGAACATCACTGGTTAAGAAAAGTGTTTTGATCGTTAAAGGGTTCTGTTGATCCTAGCTTGTCTTTTAAGTTATCAGCGTTGGACGTGAAAGAAATTTCTTGTAGTAAAACCTTTTTTGACATGAGTTTGGTAGTTACTAAATTTTCCAAGAACCTTGGAAGATATATTTTTTCTTTTATTTGATGTCAAAGCAGCTCCTTTGAATTCACTTCCCCTTGAGAACTGCAACTTGCATGTTTCACAATAGGAACCTAATTTTGTGTTAAGAATTGTAGCTTGTGGATTGTGGCGTAAATTTTAATTTGTGCGAGTAAAACTGTCTCGAGATCTATAGGAACCTCAAGTGAAGAACACACAAGAAAATAGTTATTTGAGCAAATGCTCTTGGTTTGAGAAACTCTCAGCTTATGCTTGCCAACTAGATTTAGTACGTTTACGATCAAGTTGCAGCTTCGATCTAACTAGAAAAAAATTGATAAAGCTCAATAGAACGAGAACAACAAAACGTAATGCAATAATCTCAACCGCCTGATCCTTTCGACATGAACCAAGTTCTAAAATTAGTCCTCGTGTTGCATCTCAGTTAGGCCTTCAATTTACCAAGATTACTTCAAACCAAGTTCACACTCACATTTTCTTAACGACTAATTTGGGTTTTAATTTTTAAACCTCCAAACGATTTCCCCAAAAAGAAATGGAAGAGACGTCGAGAAATTTAATTACATAAAAAAAACAATAATAAACACCAATAATCCTAAGTGAGCCTTGCAGTGGCGCAAAATATAAAATGAAATTTAATATTTTTTTAAAAATCAAATCGCAAATACACTTTCAGATCGAATCACTTTTGGATTATTGTTCCAAAAAAATGGTTTCTAGTTGTAATGTAGATAGGGTTATGAATTTTTGTTATGTTAATAATTATTATAAATATCTACCAAAACCAAATTCAACGTGTGGAAGCTAAGAAGAGCTAATTTCTCTAAGTACAAACTGTGTTTTTGTTCATTGCTTTCACTTTGCTAAGATTTTGATATTCGTCTAAAAGAGTTTAAAATATTTAAAAAAGAGTTGTGGACGACCTAATATGTTAAGATGTTGAAGGTAATTGGTAGGGTATTTATATAATTTGTTATTTGTCACTTAATGATTTATTAAGAATTGTTAAAATTATATGTAATAGGAAATATTTAATGACAGTCAAAAAATGTTTTGAAAAAAAAAGTATATTCTCTTTGAAGCTTCAAGATAAAGTTTTTCTTCAATGTTGATTTATGTATGTCTGGCTCACTATTACTATAAATTATGATTCTTGTATATTAGCTTAAAGTTTCAAACTATCAATACAAAATCTTTCAAATAAGTTGGTTAATAGTATTTGTGTGGGAAGAAATTTGTTTTGGAGAAGTAAGTTTTGTACAAACGTATCACAAACTAAATTTTGCATTAAAAGGGGTAAAACAAAACAAAATGTAAAAAAAGAAAAAAACTAGACTCGTGGAGAATCATATTCAAAATGGAAGAAAAAAGTATGCATCTTTAGAACTTGACTTAACCGACGAGAGTTCAAGTCATAATTAAAGAGTTGAATACATATTCGAATTTTGATATTTGTCTTTATCTTTATTTTCTCTAAAACAAATTATTTTTTATTGATATTATATATATATATATATATATAGAGAGAGATCTCATTCATATTAAAACATCATTATTAAGTTTTTGTTTCTTGCTTTCTCTTAGCTAAAATTTTGATATTAATTGAAATGAGTTTAGAAGATGAAAAAATCAGTTTTCGACTATTTAATACATCTTGGAGTAAATTTTGGTGTCCTTTTACCTTTTTTTGGAGTATATACGGATTGTGTATTGCATTTTTAAATGTTTTGATAATCATGATCATCGTCATCAACATTATGAATGTGATAGTAGCGACTAACGATCTTTTGGTTCTGCGATCAATCCTCATCGTAGTGTTCAACTATAAACATTTCAAAGCTTATCTTTCAAGCTAGTCCATGTTCAACTCTAAATCCATGTTATTCCATTCAATCATTTTATACTCATGTTTTTTTTGTATTCTCCAATCATTTCTTTGCTAGGCCATAAGATAATTATTGTTAACTAAAAAAATTCTCATAATTTTCAAGATAATTATTGTCATACATCCCAAATTCTATGAGGATATAATATTAATTTAATAGTGCAGCAAAATTGGGATAAGTTACAAATTTACAACTAGAGATTAAAAATCACATATAACCGCAACAAAACTTAATAGCCAATAAACGCAATAAGTAATCATCTACTGTGATTTATTTTCACAAACCAAACACATTAACCGGAATTATACCGGTTTCGACCCAGTAATTTCTTTAGACCCGGTCTGGTTATTCTCAAAACTCAAAAAGAACCCTAAATAAGTCCAAAACCGATACACTTTGGGGATTTCTGAAAACTCTGTAAAGATCAAACCTTTTTGCTATATTTTTCAAATCCAACGACACCTTTTCGCGAGATAAAAGAGGAAGAGGATTAAGAACACAAGCGAGAAAAGAACAATGCCGAGACTAAACAGTGTCTTGTTGGAACCATTGTGTTCTTCTTTCTTCTCCGTCATCTTCTCGTTTCCTCCTACACCGCCGTAATCGCCGTAATCGTTTTCCCCTGACAAAGATTCCTCCTTTTCCGACGGAGACCATAAAGGAAAGCCGTATTTATCACACGGATAGATACCCTTCAGTTTCACGTTCGAGGGTAGAACAGTTTTGTTGTAACAGAGCTCACTGTTGCCTCCGATTTCGAAAAAGTTGAGATTTTTGATGAAGCTTTCGTTGAATGGCAAAACTCCATGGAAGGAGTTATCAGCGAGATTCAAGTGTTTGAGATTCTTCATCTCGGAGATGAAACTTGGAACGGTGCCGTTTAGTTGGTTCTTGCTTAGATCCAAATGTGTAAGTTCAGGAATCGATGAGAGTGTGTTTGGTATTGTTCCTGATAGTTTGTTTGAAGCTAAAGATAAGTTTTGTAGAAAGGTCAAGTTTTTGATTGAGTTTGGTATTTGGCCGGAGAGAGAGTTATGGGATAAAGTTAGGGACTTGAGGTTTGTGAGACGAGTAATGGAAGTTCGTATTGAGCCTTTGAGTGAGTTGTTTGATAGGTCGATGTAGGTGAGATTCGAGTGGAAAGATTTAGGGATAAGGCCGGAGAGGTTTGAGTTTGAGATTGTGAGGGAAGTGAGTTTATGCATGTTACCGAGGATTATGTAAAGACGACGAGAGGTTGAGATTGGTGTTGAGGAGATTTTTAGGGTTTGTAGGTTTACGAGACGAGCGAGGAAGAGGCCTGAGAGTCGGCTACGGTTGTGGAGGAAAGAGGAGACAGCAGAGAAGGAGCGGAGTGAGATTGGGAGGTGGTGTGGAGGGGAAAGAGATGGGCAGTTTGTGAAGGAGAGATTGAGGAGGGATTTTGAGAGTGGTTTGAGGGTTTTGTAGGTGAGAGAGAGTTTGGGTGAGCTTTGATGTAGGGATGTTGTTGCAGGGATCATTGGTTGGTGTAGGGATGTTGAGAGATTGGAGAGCTTTGAGCTGTTTTGGGTGTAATGGAGAGGCAGAGACGGTGGCTAGTAGAAGGAGGAGGAGGAGCAACGGTTGCAGTGGTTTCATAGTGGAAAGCAGAAGAGTCTTAGGAATGTTCGAAATATTGGAATTTGAAAGAAGGGCCTTGTGTGATAGTTAAAGGCTGCTCAATTTTACCCAAGACTTTTACCATCATTGGTTGGTATTATGGTATATAATGGCCAAGAAATAACAAAAACAGTCGTATATGGTAGAAGAAAGAACTCGATTACTAACATATGTGTGTGTGTGCGCGTCCGTGTGTAAGTTTTTAATTGTATGAATAAACTATTTTGTGGATTTATACATTTTTGTTAGGATTATAACATAATTTATTGAAAAGTAAATTGGATTTCAACTTCGCACCAAATTCTTAATTGTGAAAATTTGGACAAGAAAAATCTAATAGGGATAACCTTTTTTTGTACATTCCCATAGATATAAGTTTTGGTTGAAAACTTTGATCTAGGCAAAAATTGAATGAACACAAACAAATGGTACGTAATAAAGCTGGTGATAGTAAAAGAATTTAACAATTCAAAAATTAGTTGAAACGTAATCATGAGGTTTTTCGTCAACAATATAATTACAAATTTGTTTTCTTTTTGTTCAAGGAAAACTTCCTCAAAAAGGAACAACCCACCATTTTCACATGAAAGCAAATAGATTAAAACAATAATGAGCAATAATTTTAGAAAAATACAACTCTACAAACTACAAACAGACTCATACAAGGTATTAAAGCTGAAGAAACATCAATACAGTGAAGCTTTATATTACTAACTCTAAGTACTAAAGCATAGATATCCAAGTATTCTTATTCATAATTTGGAACTGACGAACAAAGAGCTAACTTGAGGATCAAGCAACTACTTTGAGAAAGTCCAATAATAACGATATGAAACAAAGATAAGACATTTTATGATCCATCAGGCCTACTTAAGTGATTGAGTAAACCTTAACTACTCTAGTGGTGTCACAAACAACAAGATTCTCAGAATCAGATTGATTCGTGCAAAGCCAATTCACCTGTTTAAGAAAACCCCAATAGATGTCAGAAACAGAGAAGAGAGAAAGAAGAAGTGGAAAGAACAAAAGAACTTAAAGAGCTTTCGTCAACTACCTTCTTGCTTAAGTTAATATTCAAATGGAGGAAATCTCTGTTATTGTTGTTGTTGTCTGGATCAAGACATTTAAAGCAATCCCATATTTTGACTGTCTTATCATTACCACCTGAGATCAAGAATCTACCCTTCTCCTGAAACAGAGAAAAAGCGACACAAGACACAGCAGCATTGTGCCCACCAACAGAGTAATCTAAACAAACCCTTTTGATCACATTGTTGCTACTACTGCTGCTGCTGCTTCCTTTCGATGATGTTCCTTTCTGGGAAAGTTCTGATTCGATGTTGATCAAATCGACAATTCCATCACCTCTAGCAACTGCGCATATCTTGCCTAACTTATCAACCATGTCCATTTCCGGGATTGCAATCGAGTGAACAAATGCAGGGTTTAGGCATTGTCCTGAGCTGTTTTGTGTATCGGAGCCTGAAAGATTTTACAGAAGTGACCTGTGAAGTCAGATATATTGCATTGCATATATACGAGGCAAAAGAAATTCGTATCAGTGGTATATAGGCTTTACCAAAGTCTATAATCTTTTGTGAGCGACCTTTTGAGAAATCCCATAAAACAAGCTTTGAATCAAGTCCACCAGTTATAACTGTAAGAAATTACACATATAAGAAACCATGAAGAGATCCATATAAAATAGCAAATCACATTAAGATGTTAGTTACCTTCCCAAGGTCTCCATGGAATAAATTGCACAGAACTGCATATCTTAAATTGTCACATTAAGGTATTGACTTAAGAGAGAATTTTCGAGGTAAGAAGAACTTCACAGATGCGAGGCAGCATAACAACAAAAGTAAGGATACACTTGTATGACCAGCTCTAAGGGTTTTATAAAGGCGTTTCTGACCAATGTCGATGATCTGTGTTCAAGCAAACAAATCAAACCGAGAAAATTTCCACAAATTTATGTAATCTTGAAGTATCAAGAACAACTATTGAAGGGTACCTTAACATCACCAGAATCATCTGCAGAAGCAAGAAAAGATGATCTTCCATTGCATACAACCTTAACAAATCAAGAACATCAGAAGATTATGAACACGGATTTCGTAAGTAAATTCAATAACTTCTCAGATAGTCAGGGTTTTAAGATAGATCACTACCTGGTTTACTTCATCTTTGTTGTAGTTAAAACTCTCTAATCGCTTCCAAGAAGTAGCACTTAGCTATAAAATTTCCAGAAAGCAAGAAGATTTAAAACTAAGAGTGAAGAGTATTTGTAGATAGTTTATCAAAGTTTCAATCTTTCTAATTACCGTTTGAACATCGAAAGACTTGATTTCGTTTCCATAAGAAGCATAGAGAATGTTCTCATTACCTGAAAAAAAAAACCAAACAAAATCAATCACCAAATTGAAAACAAAGAGGTGAAGTTGTAAGAGAGTGAGAGACCAATAAAAAAAAAAAGAACCTGTCTTGAAACAGAGAGATGAAACAGGTTCTGTTCCAAAGTCGATGATGAATTGAACATCTTTACACCTCAAATCAAACCAGCAAACGCAACCATCCTAATCATCCATCTTTCATATTGTTAAAATCATCTTCGTAAAACCCTAAATTCATCAATTTAAATGAAAGTAAAAAGGGCTTTAGAAACCTCGCCAGAAGTGAGAACAAGTCCAGGCCTGTCACGAGAAGCTATACAACAAGTGGCAGTTGATTTGTGGCCTCTCAGCTTCCTTGGCTCATCCATTGCCATAACTCGTTTCGCCGGCGATTGCAAAAGCTCTAACCAAATTGTAATCAAAATACAAACAGGGGTAGACAAAAAAGCTAACCGAACCATCTTACCAAAAAAAAAAGAAAGCTAACCGAACCAAACCAAACTGAACCGGATATTATTATAAAATCATTCGGGTTTGCTATTTAAAAATTCGAAAAAACAAAATTGGAACCGAACTTAACCAAATTGAACCGATATAATGAAACAGAAATCAAAACACAAAATCGAACCGAGATTTTAAACCGGACTGAAAATCATCGATCTTTTAGAAAATATAACTTAGGGTTCCATGAATTTGACAAAGCATATTCTTTTTTTTTTTGTCATGGAAGCCCCATTTTATTAAGTTGGTGACATGAAACTTTCCTTTAGGAAGAGCTTTTCAGCGGTCAAGAAACTTACATGGGAAAGAAACAATACAAAGATTGATGGATTCCTAACAAACCACAACATCCCAAGATAACAACAAGGGTAAAGATAACAAGTGCAACTAAATAAGCTAGTGCAAAGATAAGGAGGCATAAAAGCCATAGATATAGTTTGATCCACCAAGGAGATCAACCACATGAAGTGAGGGGAGGCTGACGAAGACCGAATCATTGGTCGTAAATCGACAATTTGCCACACTGGAATACAAAGATTCCGACGGGTTTTTAAAAACCTAACGCGCACTAAAGATGATGAATCTTCAGCTCTCTGAAAAAGGAGGCAGCATGTAGGTTGGGAATAAGTTCCCAAGAGACGAGTATCGGAGAAAGGATCCAAGATAAAGCCATCTTGCCACACCACATTGAAAGATCTAAACCAAGTGGTTACCGAAGAGTAGAGAACATGACACGACTGTCAAAACAATGGATTGGAGACAAGGAAAAAACATGAGCGCCTCCACAGAAAAATAGAGAAAGCTAACCATGCACTCCAAAAGACACCACTAGGAAGAAGAAGACACTTCCAACAATATACTCTGTATCGGATGACAAGACGAGCATATACCACCTGTCGCAAAAACACCCATGCTAGAAATGGGTCAGCCTTATAGGGAAATCTCTCCATGAGAGAGGAGGAAAGTGAAAAAACTAACACGAAAGAAGACATTCCGAAGTCCAAAAATTCACAAAATTTACTAGTATACAAAACCAATAGTCTTGGGGACCGCTCTTTGCGCTTGGAATTCTGCTTTAGACTTAACCTTTTTAAAGGAAGTGATCTCTCCCAGTAGGAGGAAAATAAAAAAATATCACTCTTCTTGATGGAGGAAGTTGAGACTACAAGACCCTTATGGTCTATAGGTAACACATTTAGCTTGCGTCGACAACTTTGTACACGTTGCACATACATCGTTTTGTTCGTAGCTAGACCAAAGCAAAAAAATGAGGATTTTCCTAAGATCCTTCTTAATACCAAAGAACATACACATTGGTACACAAACAAGAAACGTAGAAACTGGACAAACTCCTTTGAAGTTTTTATTTTGCCCAAAATCTTGGAAAATAAACACTGGTCAAACAACCAGGAATTAAAAAGTGACACCATCTCCATTGAAAGTTTTTTTAGACTCACCAGGCCCATTAACAAAACCTTTTGGAGGCCATAACCAAAATTTTGGCCCATCTCAATTAGGGTTTTGACCCTTCTTTGAAAAATCTTCGAGAGGCTGCGGCGGTTAAACGACGCTTCACCAAGACGCGCCCGAGAATCTTTGCGGTCATACGATGTAGGTCTCACCCACAGTTTGGATGGAAGTCTTATGGGGGCTTGCAGATTTGAGAGATTTGGATTAGCGGCCGATATACATGGTGGGTACAAAGGAACCATGGCCAATTCACGGGAAATTCTCAACAACGGCGAGTTGCCTCGTTGGAAAGAGACGACAATATTCATGAGCTGATCTGTCCTTCGAGAAAGTATAAAGACCGACAATACAAGGAGAAGAGGTTGAAGCGAGAGAGAGACTCGGATATGACAAAGCAAGCCAGCATCGGCGTGACTCATGACAAGAGGAAGTTCTTCGAGAGGGGATCCCGAGACATAAGCGAGGAGAAGTGGTGGTATCAAAAATAATTGTTCGAACATAAGGCTGTCGTGAAAGGATCTCACCGGCGGAATGTAGAAGAAGTACTCATTGGTTCAAAAATTGATAATGGTATTGGGAAGCGACGTTGGGTACGCGGAGAACAGAGGAGCAAAAACTGGCGGAGAGAGTTGGCGGTAGATTTGGAGGCTAAAGCGCTTCGGTTTAAAACCAAGAATTTCGCACCCGGGACGAGTGGAGATACATCATCAATTATGAAGAGGAATCTTTCCCATTGGAGATCACCGTAAGCTATACCGATGACCTCTAGATCTGAAGATTTCACACTCGGCTGACCACCGGAGACTTGATACTGAAAACCACCATGTATTATAAATGGTGACAAGCTGAGGTCTAAACAGCAAGAAGAAGAAGGGGATTGACGCCGGTGAGCAAAAGCTACCGGCGTCGTAAAGGTTGCCAGAAAACGAAGCCTCGAAAATGACGCTCGAGAGGATGGAGTAGTCTTTTTGATCTGTAGTTATCTTCTTATGTGATGTTTGCAAAGTGGGGATTTTATGAAGCATATTGAAACAATAACATTGGTAACATTATATAAGTAAACAGAAATACACGAAAATGGCATCATTAGTCAAACCTAAAAGCAATCTTCATATTCGAAAAAGAACCGTTAACAAAAAACCAATCCTCTCAGGTCGTTAACAATAACAACTCTCTACTCTCTCTTATTTAGTTTGAGCAGCATCCAGCTTTCTTCACAGCGGAAACATCTTTACCGATATCGATCTTGTCACCTTTCGATGGGACATTAGCGGATTCGCTGGCAGCTTCCATCGCCTTCTTGCTCACAATGTGGTGAATCTGAGTGAGGACTTCAGCAAAAGCGTTCTCGACATTTGTGGCTTCGAGAGCCGAGGTTTCCATGAAGTAGAGAGATTCTTTCTCCGCGAAAGATTTCGCATCTTCTGTCTGAACAGCCACGAGGTGGCGAAGATCAGATTTGTTTCCCACGAGCATGACAACAATGTTTGGATCAGTGTGGTTTCTTAGTTCTTTCAGCCACGTCTCGACGTTTTCGAATGTTGAGTGTCGGGTTACATCGTAGACAAGAAGCGCTCCAACAGCTCCTCGATAATACGCACTAGTGATGGCTCGATACCTTATTCAAACATTGTCAATAAAAACCGAAAATTAAGTTAACCAAGACATCAGAACATAGTTACTAGTGCGACGAAGAAACCTAGAAGCGATAGTGATACAAAGCAAAAACTTTTCAGTTTCGAAACCAGACCATGTTGGCTTCACGAAACTGATCAGAGAATTGGAGAATAGCTCATCATACAAAGCAAGAAGCTTTACAATTTCGAAATAAGACTAAAGTAAAGCTTCAAATGAAGAGTTAAGAATCCTAGTGAAACAAATCAAGCTCTCTTACGTAAACAAAATCAAAATCTGACTACGTAAAGCTTCAAGAAACTGATCAAAGAACCCGAAAATAGCAAATTATACAAAGCAAGAATCTTTAAGCGAAATCTGAGGAAAAGAGCTAGCGAATCGTAGAAACGAAGTTACTGAAACCAATCAAACACTCTTACATAAAGCAACAGGAGAAAAAAGATAAAGCTAAAAACTTTCTAGTCATACACAAAATCACATTCAAACCCAGATCTCTTCTTGTAAATGTGAATAACGCCAATGAATCTAAAGCAATTTGAGATCTAAACCCTACACCATAAAAACACAAAAGCTTCCACGAAAATTATCTAAATCTAAGGAGAACCAGATCGAGAAATGAACAATGTGAAGTTGAAAAGAAAAAAAAAAAAAAATGAGACCTTTCTTGACCAGCAGTATCCCAAATCTGGGCTTTGATGACTTTATCATCAACATTCAAACTACGAGTAGCGAACTCAACGCCGATCGTGGATTTGGACTCGAGGCTAAACTCATTCTTGGTGAACCGCGAGAGCAAATTGGATTTGCCCACACCCGAATCACCAATCAGAACTACCTTGAATAGGTAATCGTATTCATCATCTGCTCTGTAACCCGCCATTTT
>NC_025695.1:31376237-31379043 GCF_000633955.1 Camelina sativa
GGTAATCGTATTCATCATCTGCTCTGTAACCCGCCATTTTGAGATCCTCCCCCTCTCCTTTTCAAAAAAAAAAGCTTCTTACTTCAACAAAACCCAAAATGAGATTTTGAAAAATTTCAGATTTTGTTTTTGGAAAAGATCTTTTCGACTTCTACAGAGAAAGACGCGGAATTGAAAGAGAGAAGGACCTTGTGTTGTGTGGTGTCTTTGTCACACAGAAAGGGAAAAAAATCTAGCATTTGTGTATGGAAATTACTGAAACACCCTTCTCACGCGGTATGATCTATTAGCTTGCTTGCTTCGATAAAGGCGAGGACATATTCGTCATTTTCAAAAAATTGTGTAATTTGATTTGGAAAATTGATTGAAATGTTATAAAAAAGTTGCGTCTGCCGGGAGTCGAACCCGGGTCTATTGCTTGGAAGGCAATTATCCTAACCGTTGGACTACAGACGCTGACGTTTCATTGGTTCGGATGTCATATAATAAACGAAAACAATAATATGACGTGGCAAGTATAAAAAGGAAACTTCTCAACAAACTAATTTGGGAGTCTTGACCTTTTGAAAGACGACGACGACGACTCTTGAAGACCTCTCCGGCGATTCTCCCGCCGTAACTACCGTATATCTCTTATCGGCGTTTTAGTTTCTCCGTTTCGGCTCCGGCGTTCGAGGATGGGTTGCATCGGATCTTCTCAGGCCAATAATGAAGGAGGAGGTTAGAAAATTCGATTCTTCGCTCAGATTATTCTTTTGATTTTGTACAATCGTTCCCAGAACTATTTGGCTACGATTTGTTGCAATGTTTATGATTCTTGGAGAGGTTTTGAGCGAAATCAGAAGTTTCTAGAACACTTATCTTTAGGGATTTCGCTAATCTTGCTTTGTACTTCGTAAAGAAATTGTTCAGGTTTTACTGTTCTGGATTTAGAATGCTCTTTGATTGTTTAGTATCTTCTCATGTGGATGACTTTAGCATTGGTGGTGTGATCAATAGTGTGATTGAATACACAAGATCACCAGATTCTTCAGTTCTGCATTCTATTGCATTTTTGTCTTGTTGGAATTGAAAGTGTATAGTATAGAGGAGATGAGTATGTGTATATATACGATCATAGAAAGTCGTTTGTTAGTGGTGTGATCTTAATGATCACCAGATTACTCTGTTCTGCTTTCTGTTGCATTTGTCTTGTTGAAATCGAAACTTGTGATGATCTTCTGATTTAGATGGCTATAGTAGTATTGATGTTACTGAAAGAACTGCTTTACGGATTGGTACTAGTTTACATTGTACCATTCTCTTATGAGTTTTGTATGGTGGCACAGTTAAAAGGAAGAAACTCCGGAAACCTAAACCGTGGGCACATACTGAGCCAATCACAAGGGCACAACTTACGAATATGCGTGAGGAATTTTGGGACACTTCTCCACACTATGGTGGTCAAAGAGGTATGTTATGTATATCTCTCTTTCTTGTGACCTGCATTGCATTATGGACATTTTGGGAACTGAGTTGAAATAAATTGGCAACCAGAGATATGGGATGCACTTCGAGCTGCTGCTGAAGCTGACTTGAAACTAGCTCAAACTATTGTTGACAGTGCAGGCGTGATTGTCCAGAACAGTGATCTATCGTTGTGCGGGGATGAAAGAGGTTTGTAGTACACAATCTGATTCTTTTTCTCTCGTTTCTTTTTCTTAGTACCTTACTGAATCTGCTTGTTCTTACTCAATGCAGGTGCTAGATATGAGCTTCCTAGGTATGTACTAAGTGAGCCCACAAATCTGATCCGAGAGGAGGGACAGTGAGCAAAGCTTAGTGTACAGTTACCACAAAAGTAGGTAGAAGAAGAAGTAAGAAGACTAGAATCGGACTGACGCAAGTCTCTCATATTCAATACTTTTTGCAATTGATACTACACACTCTCTGTATAGTTACTGGAATCTAAAGTGGGAGATGGTGACACGTGGTATTAGATGAACAGATGTACAGTCAGGATTTGTGACGTTTTTTTTTTGGGGCAAAATGATCTAATGAACCTTTGATTCTTAAGCGCTGTACTTATTCTTGACCAGCTTTGAGTTTACAGAACAAAGATAAGTCATAAGATTAAAAATAAATTGTGACAAGAAAAATAGAATTTATGTATTTTTTAGTTTGATTCAAAATGATTCCCTCCCTACACAAATTTCTATAAAATTATCGAGAATGGCAAAACTTTCAAAAACATTTGTGTCAGAAATGGTCTTTCACTCTTCCTCTCTCAAGTTATCATATGTCTTTTTGTTCCTTGAATTTTGGAGCTACGCATTTAACTGTACCCAATTACAAAGATTTGTTTAACATTGATGAGTTATGTGATCAAACTTCAAAAAATATTTATTTTTTCTTGGAGGCATGTCACAGAGTTAGTGTACAGATTATGATATAAATAGATCTAAATTAATTTCGTTAAGGTCAAAGACCACAGAGTGAACCCAAACTTGACTGTTTGTTGTTACATAAAATATAAAAAAAAACAAAACAAAAAACAAAAAACAAAAAATCGTTTGACCGTTTTTTTTTTTATATTTTTGAGTCCCAAAAGAAAAAACGATAATTGTCCTTATTAGAAAGAAGAAAAGATATCTACCAAAAAAAAGATTTTACTGGATAAATAATATGTATATATGTTATTGTAATGAAAAAAGATGGTAGAATTAGCAAACTACTCAAGTTGAATAAGCTTGAAATCTATTGTGCTTACGTATGTGTCACTGACCACGGGAATATATTTTTCTTCCATTTGACTATTTTTCTTATT
>NC_025695.1:31379395-31389085 GCF_000633955.1 Camelina sativa
TAGTACCTTACTGAATCTGCTTGTTCTTACTCAATGCAGGTGCTAGATATGAGCTTCCTAGGTATGTACTAAGTGAGCCCACAAATCTGATCCGAGAGGAGGGACCGTGAGCAAAGCTTAGTGTACAGTTACCACAAAAGTAGGTAGAAGAAGAAGTAAGAAGACTAGAATCGGACTGACGCAAGTCTCTCATATTCAATACTTTTTGCAATTGATACTACACACTCTCTGTATAGTTACTGGAATCTAAAGTGGGAGATGGTGACACGTGGTATTAGATGAACAGATGTACAGTCAGGATTTGTGACGTTTTTTTTTTGGGGCAAAATGATCTAATGAACCTTTGATTCTTAAGCGCTGTACTTATTCTTGACCAGCTTTGAGTTTACAGAACAAAGATAAGTCATAAGATTAAAAATAAATTGTGACAAGAAAAATAGAATTTATGTATTTTTTAGTTTGATTCAAAATGATTCCCTCCCTACACAAATTTCTATAAAATTATCGAGAATGGCAAAACTTTCAAAAACATTTGTGTCAGAAATGGTCTTTCACTCTTCCTCTCTCAAGTTATCATATGTCTTTTTGTTCCTTGAATTTTGGAGCTACGCATTTAACTGTACCCAATTACAAAGATTTGTTTAACATTGATGAGTTATGTGATCAAACTTCAAAAAATATTTATTTTTTCTTGGAGGCATGTCACAGAGTTAGTGTACAGATTATGATATAAATAGATCTAAATTAATTTCGTTAAGGTCAAAGACCACAGAGTGAACCCAAACTTGACTGTTTGTTGTTACATAAAATATAAAAAAAAACAAAACAAAAAACAAAAAACAAAAAATCGTTTGACCGTTTTTTTTTTTATATTTTTGAGTCCCAAAAGAAAAAACGATAATTGTCCTTATTAGAAAGAAGAAAAGATATCTACCAAAAAAAAGATTTTACTGGATAAATAATATGTATATATGTTATTGTAATGAAAAAAGATGGTAGAATTAGCAAACTACTCAAGTTGAATAAGCTTGAAATCTATTGTGCTTACGTATGTGTCACTGACCACGGGAATATATTTTTCTTCCATTTGACTATTTTTCTTATTTTTTCAAATTTATTTTGTAATGTATGCTTTATGTTATTTTTTATATATATGTTATATGTGCAATCTATACTTAAAATTCAATAATTTTGTGGGGTTGATAAATTTGGCATTTTTGCTAATTAAAGAATATGACTTTTTGCTCACCTAACGTTAAAACTAAAGTGTGAGTTCATGCTAAAGCAGAACACGAACAAGAAGATGATGCAAGTCTACGAGTAACTTGAGAGTCTAATGCAAATTACAAACAATAAAATCACGATTACCAAAAACCTTATATATATTGTAGTAATGATATCATCTTGAATTGGATTCAAAATAGTCATGTGCTTATTCGTTCTTTGTTATCTAGTCAGGAAGAAAAATACACAAATAAAATATCTCAAAAAGCAAGATTCATATTTTTATTAATTGAGATGATATATCATGAGTATTAAGAGACAGAAAGGTGTAGAGAATGTATAAAATTGGATGTGTTCTATTAGGTATTAACCCAAATCTTCTTTACAAGTTTGAACAACATTAGACAAAGTAAAAATTCATGAGACTTTTGGATTATTAACCCAAATCTTCTTTACAAGTTTGAACAAAATTAGACAAAGTAGAAATTCATGAGACAAAGTATTAATCCAAATCTTCTTTACAAGTTTGAACAACATTAGACAAAGTAGAAATTCATGAGACTTTTGGATTATTTTGATATAATATCAATTAAGGGACCTAAATTGGTATGTCGTCAAGATAAAAGTACGCTAACTTTCCTAATTGAAGTTGAATAAAAGAGATAGGGATGTGTTAAACATCGAAGCTCAACCTCCCCCAAATCTAATTTTTAATACATTGGAAGTTAATCAATACAATAAAAGATGGAGTGTTTATCTCTATAACTTGACACCTCAGCTTCTATATTGAAGCAGGTGTTGTAAAAAAATCTCTAACCACCCAAATTATAACATTAATACACATCAGCTCATTTTACTCTTATGTGGACAAAGGAAAAGGAAAACGAGAGCGTTTAATCAATTGCTTGATTTCTTCTTCTTCGTCGCCGGTCCGAATGATGTTGAATGCTCGATTTTCTCGATTTAATCAATTGCTCGATTTTGTTTCTACAAGAAGTCTGATTTTGGGATGAACTTTTGTTGGATATAGGCCGGTGAACTCATGAAAATCGAGTACCAGAAAAAGGTTGCTAATTTAAATCGGGTGAAGAAAGGAGGCAGTCACTCGGATTCATTAGAGAGAGCCAAAGCAGCGGTTAGTCATTTGCATACAAGATACATAGTTGATATCCAATCCATGGACTCCACAGTTTCATAAATCAATCGTCTACGAGATGAAAAACTATACTTAGAGCTCCTTCACCTTGTCGATGCGTAAGTTTAGATTTGTCCAGTGGTGTTGAATCTCTACAAATTTCTGATCGGACATGTACTAGAATTTTTTCTTCACATCCTCAATCTAGATATCTGAGTAAGCCCTTTATCTCGATGCCTAATGTTTTTCCCTGAGTTCTGTTTGATTATTGATTCCATGTCTTAGTGATAATGTCAACAGGTTTGTATAATAAATCAACAATAGACTTAAATTGTTAATTGAACACTGTTTTCGTGTTGGATTCTAATAATGGTGTTTTTTTCCTATGATGATAGAGACGGAGACCATCTTGAATTTATGAGAAGTTAGAAACTATGGACGACACAACCGCTGAGAAGCGCTGCTGAAATTATGTTTAGTCTTGGTATCGACAAGGAAATGCAAGCTAAGAAAACCAAAGATAAAAAAGCTAGCAGTTATCTATAGAGAAGATACAAAAGACATATGTATTTCCTATAAAAAAAATAAAAAATAACACTCAGTTAACTTATGACTATAGTTGTCAAAATCAAACAAATATTAAATGCAAGTAAAGTTAACCAAGAAACAGAAGAAACTGCCAGGAACAAAGATAATGTGTAATATTTTCTTCTGAAACTATTTTTAATTTTTAACTTTGATTCTTCTTGTTCTGAGATAATATATTATACTCTAGAAATCACATAAGGTTTGTTTATGGAATTTCAGTACAAGGTATTCACCTCATGTATGGTGTTCTTAAAAAATGAGAGGCACATCTGTTTCATTTGATTATAGTTTTTTTTTTTTTGAAAAAATTCATTTGATTATAGTTTCAAAAAAATATTTGTATTATTACTTATATGTATATTGAATAAAACAAAATTTAAAGAAAATCCCGCGGCGTAGCGCGAGTGTCAACCTAGTAATCCTAAAACCTTTACTTTTCATAATCTTTTTATTGGTTCAAGCAATTTATAAATTATACTCCCTCCGTTTCATAATATAGGATGTTTAGAGAAATATTTTTGTTTCATAATATAGGATGTTTCCAACTTTCTATGTAATTTTTAGATTAAATTTATATTTTATATTATGCAGACTTGTTTATATTTGGTTAAATTTTTTTAAAGTAACTATTTCTTAATATGCGTGTTTTCACTAAAACATCTTATATTTTGAAACGGAGGGGGTATCAATTTACAGAAGACTTGATTTAAATATTATAGCCGTTTAAGCCCTAACCATCATAAGCTTCTTTTGGTAAGCAAAATGATACAACCTTAACTCCTCAAACAAAATGTAGATCATTCCAAATATTATCGTTACAAATTTTGTCAAGATATTGAATTGCGTTGATAAGGGGTGTATGAATAGAACCACATTTAGTATCTAGTTTATAAGAAAAATTCAAGTTATTAGTTATTACCATCTAGTTTAATACCAAACTGAAAATCTTTTAAACCCTTAGAATACGAGACAAAAACCTTCAGGCCCGACACTAACCCAGTGCAGGAAGTGCATTTGCACCATGTTCAACCTAAATTCAATTTTTTTTTTTTATTTATACCCTTATTTTTATAAAATCTGAACTGAACTAAAAAACGATTTACACTTTAATCTAAATTTAAAGATATTGTTGATTTTCTTTATTGGCAATATATTGTTGTTTTTCCAGTTCTCTTCAAAATATGGTAAGTAATTTGAATTTCAATAGATAAAACTTTTATTTTTATTTTCTAAAAAGTTTGAATATTCAGTGATTATCGCACCGGATGTAGCCGATGTTTAAGCCGGCCTTGTTCTAATTCATCAAAGAAAATAGAAACAACATTCACAAAAGCTAGAATGAGTAATGAGTGCATCAAGACATGACCGGTGCATTGTAAACATCCTCTTTCAAAGCCTGGTTAAAATTCCATAAACGGAATAACTTTTTACTGTTGGTCAAAAGCTAACATGATCCTCATCGATTTTATTTCTTAATTAATGTCGGATACAAAAGTTCAGCTAAATTGACACTTAATTTTGACAAAAAAGAACCTATCAACGATGTTGTAAAAGAAACAAAACTAAAAGCCACATAAGCAAACCATTGCTAATTTGCTTTGTTAAGAAGAAAAAAAATAGCATCCCATTGATGATATAAGAACAATTAAAAATGACTTTTCAATTGAATTATAATTGATTTTTTATTTTTTATTTTGTAAATATTTAGCTTATACAGTATACAAAATTTTGAAAAATATGAATGTAAAATTAGAATATATATATATATATATATATATTATTTTGTCAACATTAGAATATAATTTTTGAGAGAGAGGGTATGTTTTTCCGGTTCTTCTTACCATCTCAATATAATGCATGACTTCAACATTATTCAACAGCTTAGAATTTCACCATTTTCACCATTGTAAATTTGTAACTAGTCTAATGGACGGTACAGTGCAAATTTTCCAGTTTTTGTATTGTTGGCGACGATCGTACAAACATCACCAATCACTATCATAACTTAACTACTAAAAATACAAACAAAAGAAACAGCTAAATTCAAAGGTGCGAACTCTTTGGTCTCTGTTTTTGTTTTTATTTTTTAAACCCAACCATGTTACATGTTATAAAAAATGTAATTTTTATATACATTTTTCCACTTCTCGGAAACGGACAAACCGCTTTATAGGCGATGCTCTGCTTGCTTCCTCTCTCTCTCTCTCCATGTGTTCGTGTCCGCAAAACAGATCTCAAAAAACCTCTCTCTCTCTCTCTTTCTCTCTCTCTCAAGATTCCCACTCTTTCTCTCTCTATACACTTTGAAAACAGCGTCTTTTCCTGCCAAAAAAAAAAGAACCATCGCTTTCTCCAGAGAAACCTCACTCCTGCCTCATGTGAATGTTTTGGTTAAGAAAGAGAGAAAAAGAGGAGAGACATCTGTGACTGCCTTAACCAAACGGTGTCGTTCTCGTTTCTCCTTTTATTCCTCCACTTGTATAAATCTTTGAAACGGACCATTCAGTTTTGTTTGTTTGTTTGTTTGCTGGTCTCTCAATAGTAAAAGTTTGAATCTTTTCTTAAAAGAAACAGAGCTTTTTCAGATTTTAGCATTCTTGGTTTGGTTTTTATTTCTTTCTTACCTTCAAGTACTATAGAAGAAACACATAGCTCAAAAAAGTTTACATTTTTGCTCAAACGGGTCCTTAATTTTTGGGTAATTTTGGGCAAGTTCAGTGAATCTTGGGAGGGGCAATTAGGGCTATTACCAAAGTCAGTGAAATCGTTTTCAAATTTGGAAACTTTTGATTTTCCGCGGAAGAAAATGAGATACAGCTCGATTTGGTTCTTCTATAGAGACTTAGACAAGAAGATTCTCTCGAAGAAAACAGAACACTTGTGATCATATCATCATATTCATGAGTAGGGCTTCTTCTTCTCGGATTCTGAAAGATTCAAATGGAGACATGGGTGAGCATCTTCGTAACCATATTCACTTAACCAACTGTATTCACTTGAAGAACCATATGCACAACAACAACAACAACAACAAACAGAGTCCGGTTTTGTCTGACCGGTCTCTTCTTATGAGAGATCTTGTCGTTCTCCAGAGATCAAGATCACTCCGAGACCCATCAGCGAGCCCGAATTTGAAAGAAGATCATAAGGATTCACGTGAAGGAAGGAGAAGATCTGTTGATCAGAATGTTGTTAAGAAATCTGGTCTTAGGTGGTCTGGTTCGTCTCCAATAGTGAATTTTGGGACGTCTAAGGTAACTCCTTCTGATGAAAAGTTTGATAGGTCGAGTAGGAAAAGTTATAGGTTCGAAGATGTTAACGAGGTTTGTAGTGTTGACTCGGTGAAATCGGGATCTAAAGATAGGGTCAGTAAGGTCAATGAGGCTATTGTCAAGACTCTGTCTGATCAGTTAAACGAGGTTGGAGGTGATAGTGATGATTTGGTTTCTTATAATGTTAGACCGCGCAGTAATGGGCATAGAAGACGTAAGTTTAGAGGGACGAGGAGAGCGGGACGTGGTGTTAATGTTAGAGACGATGTTGGTAATGAGAGTGAGATGTATATTGCTTCTAATTCAGTCCCTCGTGGAGAGAAGTATAAAGGAGAAGGAGGAGGAAGGGATAGAGGACAGAACATGAGTGGAGCTGTTCCAAGAAATGGTTGTGTTCCGTTTAACTGGTCGAGCATTCATAATAGAGGTAAAAGTTTCTTAGATATAGCTGGTTGGAGTTTATCTTGTGGAATGTCTGATTCAAAAGGAAGGAAAGGTGAAAACGATATGCTAATGTTGTCTGATTCAAGCTTCTCTAATCACGAGACGTTACCTCTTTTAGTCGATAGCGCAGATAATGAAGAATGGGTGCATGATTACTCAGGAGAATTAGGTATCTGTGCTGACAACTTGCTCAAGAATGATCAGAAAGATTTAGAGTTTTGTAAGAAGAGCAGCCGCAAAAATACTCGGTGGCATCAAAGCTTTACGCAGAAGCACGCTCCAAGAACGTTCCATGATCTATTGGGACAGAATCTAGTGGTACAAGCACTATCTAATGCTGTTGCTAAACGAAGAGTTGGACTTCTTTACGTATTCCACGGTCCAAACGGAACCGGGAAAACATCTTGTGCTAGGATTTTTGCTAGAGCATTGAACTGCCACTCTACAGAACAGTCAAAGCCTTGTGGCTTATGCAGTTCTTGTGTTTCTTACGATGATGGTAAGAACAAGTACATTCAAGAAATGGGTCCTGTTAAAAAATTCGACTTTGAGAATTTAGTCGATAAGATGATCGACCGTCGTCATCAGCAGCAAAGACAACACCTTACCTTCATATTCGATGATTGCGATACTATGTCAACAGATTGTTGGAACGCGCTTTCGAAACTCGTTGATCGAGCACCTCGTCGTGTGGTTTTCGTTCTTGTTTGTTCGAGTCTTGATGTTTTGCCTCACATTATCGTTTCGAGGTGTCAGAAGTTCTTTTTCCCTAAGCTTAAAGACGTGGATATTATCGATTCCTTGCAAAGGATTGCGTTAAAGGAAGAGATTGATATCGACAATGATGCGTTGAAGCTTGTTGCTTCGAGATCAGATGGTTCCTTGAGAGATGCGGAAATGACTTTAGAACAGCTGAGTTTGCTAGGAACAAGAATCTCTCTTCCTTTAGTTCAAGAAATGGTAAAAAACCAAAACCTTCCGTAACCTTTTCTACATTTTGATAATTGTTTTCTCATTATGTTCTTGTTTTTTTTTTTTTCTTCTTCAGGTTGGGTTAATCTCTGATGAGAAATTGGTTGATCTTCTTGATCTAGCCTTATCCGCAGATACTGTCAACACCGTAAAGAACCTAAGAATAATAATGGAAACCGGTCTAGAACCATTAGCTTTGATGTCACAGCTTGCAACCGTCATAACTGACATACTAGCCGGAAGCTACGATTTCACCAAAGATCAACGTAAAAGAAAGTTTTTCCGGCGACATCCACGTGAGTTTCCAAACATTTCCATTAACCAATTTTTGTAACTGTAATTAACCAATTTATTTCGTTGTTGCAGTGTCTAAAGAAGATATGGAGAAGCTGAAACAAGCTTTGAAAACGTTATCTGAATCAGAGAAACAGTTGAGAGTATCTAACGATAAACTAACTTGGCTTACTGCTGCATTGCTTCAGCTAGCTCCTGATAAACAGTACTTGCTTCCTCATAGTTCTTCCGCTGATACTAGCTTTAACCATACTCCAGTAACGGATTCGGATCCTTCAAACGGCGTTGTAGCTAGAACAAGAAGAGATGGTAGTAGTAAGCAAGATCTCAGTTTCATAAAACGACCTTCGGTTGAAGATATTTGGTTAACCGTTATCGAAAACGTTCGAGTTAATGGTTTAAGAGAGTTTCTTTATAAAGAAGGAAAGATATTTTCGATTAGTATCGGCTCAGGTAATACAAAAACATTGATCATATGTTTGCAAAAAGGTTTTTAAAACCGTTTATGTAGATGGCTCTTAACTTCTTTATATCTGGCAGCTCCTACGGTGCAGTTGATATTTATGTCGCCAATAGCGAAATCAACGGCTGAGAATTTTAAAGATCACATTTTGAGAGCGTTTGAGGTGGTTCTTGGATCTCCAGTCACGTTAGAGTTCAGAACCGAGTCAAAGAAAGACACGAAAAACGTTGGTTTAAGCAATGGTGAGAGATACCACGAAAGCGGAAGAAGAAGCGAGATCATCGAAGTTGCTGAATCTGAGTCTCCAATGACTAGAGTTAGAAGGAAACACTTGGAAGCGAGTCAAAACCAGAATCAGAACCAGAGCATTGTGAAAGGAAAAGTTTCGTTGGCTCAAGTGATCAAACAAGCTGAAGGAAACACTTGGTCTAAACACAAAGCCGTGTTGATTGCAAATAAGCTTGAACAAGAGAATTTGTAAGATTATTTACCAAAACTTTTGTTCCTTCTGTTTAAATATATTTGTTTGATTAATTCATTGATTTTACAGGAGACTTGAACCAAGATCAAGAAGCTTGATTTGTTGGAAAGTGTCAAGAAACACTCGTCGCAAGGTAAAAAAGATTAAATTTTTAATGTTCAAGTTTGATTATAATTTCTAATTGAAATTTTTGAAATTGTGAATTTGTAGCTATCGAGATTGAAGATGAGAACAAGATGGATACGGTTACATTCTTTGTTGAAGCTTGTCTCTTGTGGGAAACGTCTATCAACGAAATCTCCTCCTAGATGATAGGTTTTTAATTTTTTTTTTTTGCTTCTTCTTCTGTAGTTTTCTTTGATCATAATGTAATCTTTTTAGCTATATCATTTTCTTGAATCTTTATTCGCATTTTGCATCATTTTTTAAAAAATCAAATGGTGGTCAGATTAGATCTAGTACAAACTCCAAACCAGTGGTTTCATTTATCTCTTCATTGTTTGTTTACACCAAACCTCAGTTTAGGAAAATGATAAAGTTGTTATGAATATTATATATTGTATGGATGCCCATTATCTGGTCATTAGTATATGTGTTATACCCTAAAGTTGTATCATCATTATATATGTATTATATTCTATGGGATAGATTAATAACAAGAGAACAATTCCTTAAAACCCTAAAGTTGTATTATTATATATGTGTTATATCCTATGGGATAGATGAATAACAAGAGAATAATTCTCTAAACTTTTGTTCTTAACACGTTATTAGCACGTTCTAACCCTAGCCGTCTATAGCAAAAAAAAAAAAAAAA
>NC_025695.1:31389639-31438982 GCF_000633955.1 Camelina sativa
TATCAAATTGGTTTATCATCTTGTATATAAGATCCCATCATAATAGTTTAATAATTAATTTGTTATCACAAACCATGCTTTGTTATTGATCGACACATGCTCATGTTGACATGTTGTTGTTTTAACTCCACCATATATGATTTGTATAGTTTAACTCCACCATGTTTTGTTGTTTCATGGTCATGACATATGGTTAATCGGTCATGGTGTATACGATGAGATGATCCGGCAAAATTGCTTTAACCGTGAATTCCCCACATAATTATCGACACGGAGACGGGCAATGATCGAGCTAAGTACTATTTTACCCAACATATTTATATAGATCTAATTGCTTCAGTAATCAAACATGATTAATATATTCATGGCTTCGTTATATAGAACTCAATTTTCTATATAACAGATTGACCCATATCTACTTGGATGATTCACCGAAAGAAAAAAAATATTTTAATTGTTCGGTATTTGTTGGTTTACTAATAAAATAAAAACAATATATATGATTATATTTTTTTGGTAAAACGTTTTAGATTTTATAATAAAATCTTTAATGAAAAAAACGTTTAAAAGAAAAAGATATATATATATATATATATATACATATATATAAAGAAATGATGTTTAATAGTTAATACTAATTGAACACTCATTTATATGATTGTTTATAATATTTGTGAATTATATTTGTTTAATCATAAATTTAAATCTAATAAACTTAGATATAATATTATAATGAAATATTTTTAATCATGTCCTCCGATTTGTACGGTGAATAAATTGAAAATTTAGTAACAAATTACTAAATAATGATTATGATCATGTTTTCCTGGTTTCACTTCTATGAAGAGGTTTAAGTCCAAGTATATGACCATAAAAATTCACTTATTCTTTAGAATAATCTAGAGAAAGTAAATGACTAAAAGTCTATAAAAGAATATATATAAACAACTAAATTCCACTTATAACCAAAATTATAATAGAAGATAATATCATTGTTGGAAATATATTAGAGATAATATATTCTACTTATCATAAAATATTGTTGTCATGTAGACACAATATAATGAAAATATATTTTAAAAATATTATAATCTTGTTATTTGTGAATGAGTAAAATAGTGAGATGTTGATCATGAATCACATCCTATTGGGTTGCTCTATTTATGTGAATTATGTTATAAAAGAAAAAGAAAGCAACACTAATAACATTAGTCGAGAAAATTGCTATAAAAGTGGTCATGAATGTGGATAAGATATATAAACCATGCTCAATGTCGACTAGTTTCTCCACTAGAATTGAATAATAAGATATATGACGATGAAAGAAACTAGTGTGAGACAATTTCCACTATTCTACTACAATATTAAAAAGTAGTAGAAAAAGTATTGAAAGCTTTTGAAGAGTATATATTCTATTGCCTATGGGAACATAATTTGATAATTATGTGTTATAATCTCCCAATTAGTCTCAAAGTTAAAAGGGTCTAAGATATAATACATTACCCAATTTGAGAATGTTATTGATTACAAAGTGGAATTCAAATCAAGATTGATAGACATGAAGTGTCATCATCTCGAGGGGGAGAATTCATAAATCCCACATACAGAGGTGATGGAACATATATAAGATTATGTTCACACCCAAAATGAGTTTAATCACTCATATGAAATAGCAAATCTTGAGAATTTGAAAAGTAATCATGTTGAGACAATATGCGAAGAAAATACTTTGAAATCATAAGTATTACCCAGGGCAATAAAAGTATTTTAGAGATTACATGCATTATCTAGAAGATAAAATGCTTTGTGAAAATCTCACTGTTTGGCATGACCGGTTAAGCCATTCCGGTTTAGTAGTGATGCAAAAGAATAATCAGAAATTTCTGAAAAGATTCATTAGAGAACCTAAAGAGTTTTCGTAATGATTTCTTATGTGTGCTGCTTTACAAAGCAAGCCGATTATATGACTTTCACCAGTCCCATGAATTTGGATAGTGTCAATTTTCTGGTACGTATACAAAGAGATATTGTGGACTGATCATCCACCATATATTTTTGTTATTAACATGCAACCTTGAGTTTGCAAGAGTATTTGGTTAATTGACATTGGTGGTGAAACCAGACTATGTAATTGACAAATGACTTTATATGTCAATAAATTCGCATCATGAACAAATTATCATGAGCCCATTATAATTGGTTTGGGTCAGAATCATGAGCCCATATATATCCCATCTAAATCTGTTATACATATTGAGTTGCTCCACCACATTGATTAAACTGGGATTTGAAAGAATGTTGGAAATAGTTGGATATAAATCTCTCTTGATGATTGAATATCTCGAGATGCAGAGACTGTTGGTTCAGTGAGTCAGTCTTTCCAACATAAGGGGAGAAAATAAACAGCTGGTAAAGAAATATATTGTAAGAAATTATCTTGATCTTCGTACTAAGAAATGTGCGCTAGAAATTAAAAAGATAATTTATTGGCAAAATTTACAAAGATGCTAAAAGCATGCAAGAGCCATTTTCTGACCTTGAGTGATAAAGTCACATATACCAGCTGTGCTCCAATTGAAATTAATATCCTAGAAGGATAAGATCAACTGCTAGTAAGTTTAATGATCGCATGAAGTGTGATAGACTTATGGTTCCAAATATAAGCATCCTCGGAAAAGAAAAAGGAGCATAAATTAATATGGCACCGAGGAAGCAAAGAGTAATGGAAAATCTCGAGGAGAGATGTAGACATGAGTAAGAAAGAGATTCAGGTACTTGAGAATCATAATGAAAAGAAATCTCAACAAGTTGAGTCATGTCTATAATGAAAAAGGAACCAATAAGCAAATCGACGTCGTAATATGTTTGCATGCAGTGTTGCAGTGTTGCAGTTGATGATGTTATTGATGAAAATCGAGGATCATAAACCGCGGTTAATACAAAAAGTTTTATTGAAAAGTGTACACAAAGAATAATTGGTTAATCATTGAAAGAAGAACTATGAAATAGTTCAAGTCTCTTAAAGAGATAATATTTGGACTTGTAGTCCTTATACTTGAAAGTGTAAAATGAGTGGAACATAAGGGGATCTTTATGAGAAATAAATTATATGTAGTATTACAATGATTCTCATAAATACTTGATATTTATTATGAGAAATGCACTCTCATATGGTGGAAGCAACTATGTAGATCCCTTATGAGTTTGACAATAAGAGTAAGACTTGATTCAGTCTAGTGAGAAGGTTTTCAAACTATCAGAAGTTTTCCTTAAAGTGATCATATTGATAGAAGCAATATTTTATAGTTCTCGAGCAAAAGTTTTGTAGACTTTTGACATCTTTGAGGAGAAAATAGTGAAAGTTTATCTCTATGAGAGAATCATGGGTGTAGATCATTGTTATTGATCTTAGTGATCTCATAGTAGGTTGAAAATAGATCGGGAACAAGCTAAGTGAATATCTTAGGGTTGTGTAAATCCGAGATTGAACACTCATTGTAATTGTGTTCAAGAAGTATTTTCAAGAAAGTTTGAGGATGTAGGCATTTGCTGGACCTCGTTAATAGAAAAATTATATGTGTCTTNTAAGACTTGATTCAGTCTAGTGAGAAGGTTTTCAAACTATCAGAAGTTTTCCTTAAAGTGATCATATTGATAGAAGCAATATTTTATAGTTCTCGAGCAAAAGTTTTGTAGACTTTTGACATCTTTGAGGAGAAAATAGTGAAAGTTTATCTCTATGAGAGAATCATGGGTGTAGATCATTGTTATTGATCTTAGTGATCTCATAGTAGGTTGAAAATAGATCGGGAACAAGCTAAGTGAATATCTTAGGGTTGTGTAAATCCGAGATTGAACACTCATTGTAATTGTGTTCAAGAAGTATTTTCAAGAAAGTTTGAGGATGTAGGCATTTGCTGGACCTCGTTAATAGAAAAATTATATGTGTCTTTTATCTCTTCAGCACTTACAAGTGGTTCTTGTTAAAAGAAAGGTACAAGAACAAGTGCGAAATATGTTGATCATGAAAAGATTATCTGACCTCTAGTAGAGATTTCATATACCAAGGAATATTTGGAGAAATAATCAGTGGTGAAATATTACTCCTGAAAGATGGAGAAATCAGATTGTATAAGAGCAGATATTTCATGAAATTTCTGCAGGTTACAAATTTGGCATCTGATGAAAGAGACGTTATCTCAGGATGCTTACATAATCTTACATAGAAAAATGGTCTTGTAGTACCATACTAAGAAAGAAGAGTTGAAAGAGAAAGTTTTACAAGGAGATTATGACTAAAATCCTATGTATAAGATTATTGTTTGGAAGATTGTATGAAAAAAGAAGATTCGAGCTTCAAGTTCAAATAAATGGAAAAGGAATCTTCTAAGAAATCTTCTATATGAAAAGGGTGCAAATGACTTCAAGTCCAATGATCCGAGAGAATATATGATGATCATATTTGTTTTATAACACTAAGGCTCTGTTTATAACAGTTCTGAAAAGATGATATATATGATCATAATGCATAACCTGAAGATGATGCTTTCAGGGGGAAAAATATGATCATAAGCGTGGTTGTACTCTTTTTCCCTTATCATGGTTTTTATCCCATTAGGTTTTTCCTTGAAAGGTTTTTAACGAGACAACTAAGAACACGCGAAAGATAAACACCTGAAGAGGAATATTATGATTCCAATGGTGAAAGACTATCATCTTCAAAGTCTTTGAAATACATTGATGAGATTGTGAGAAACAAAGATAATGATAAAGATGAGTCACTTGTGAGACCCATGACCAATAGAAGAATGGCGATACACGTTTACTACATATTCGTTCAAGTGAAGATTTGACGAACCATTTACCAAGGCGTTTCTAACCACTATTAAAAAGAAGCTACTTTATCATATTGGTTCAGTCATCTCGAAGATTTCAAGTTATGTACTCAAGAGGGAGAGTAAAAGCGTGTTGCACTCCTTTTCTCTTAATCATGGTTTTTCCCACTGGGTTTTCCTGGTAAGGTTTTTTACGAGGCAGCATCTCAAATGCGCATTTGGAACTACATTTTTATAATGGTCATCCAAGAGGGAATGTTATAAATATTCTATATTGTATGGATGCCTATTATCGACTCATTAATAAATCAACCTAAAACCTTAAAGTTGTATCATTATATATGTGTTATATCCTATGGGATAAATTAATAACAAGAGAACAATTCCCTAAACCTTTCTTTCTTAACAAAAGTGGCATTTTTAATCAAGTTGGTCACGTAATGATTAGCTATATTCATGGTTTGGTTAAGTTTGGTGTAAATCATTTTTGATTGTCTCCTAAAACCGGTATAAATATTTAGTATAAGTATTATGAACATCAAATCCGATGTCGTCCAGCGGTTAGGATATCTGGCTTTCACCCAGGAGACCCGGGTTCGATTCCCGGCATCGGAGCTTTTTTTTTTATTTTCTTTTTAAAACTTATTTTTGGAGATTTTTTTTTTGTCTTCTTTCATGTGCTACAAAACAAAACCGACCAGCTCTGTAAATTATAACTGAAAAAAATATGAATGCAAAAACCAGTTCAGAATATGCCTCTATGTGTACTCCTGTCTCAACACAATAGATAGATTTGGGTTTTCACAGAAACAGAGTAATAATAGGAAACAACAACTATGTTACAAATTTTACAAAAACCTCAGTTCATATATATATATCAAGTTTTCTCTGTAATGTTGTTATTTACATTCCCTGAATTCCACCAAAACGTCCTTTGATTCCCAATCTTATTATCACCATTATCGTTATCGACATCTTTTCTCTCTGACTGAACTTCCTGTTGCTCGGTTGATCCCGGATTCTCTGTCAAGCATTGTTCCCAAAAGTCATCGTTAACCCCTGCTTTTGGAGCAGCAACAGCCACAGTAACGGTAACAGGCGGCTCTAAGTTCATATCAATCTTTGATGATTTAGGTCGTGTATCACCAATACTTAGACTCGACTCAGCCGCATCAAGATCCATGCTTGATGATGACTGTATACCGCTCTTCTCGTATGATTCTGATACAAGATTCTCCCAAAACGTTAAAGAAGACTCCAAGTTTTCGACCTGCTCTACGTGTGACCTGCTCGAAGGAAGAGAACTCTCCGGTACTCTTCTTTTTCTTCTCTCGTGGTTTTCGAGGTTTAGAGAAAGTCCTGGTTTTCCCAAAACCTGTGATACATATGCCACTATTGATTTCTGATGTTGCTCCATTTGTTGTAACCGATCTTTCAAAGTCGTTACTTGCATCTCAAAGTCTTTACGTTCTTGCTCTTGGCTCTGTAACTCCACTAGAAGACCTTCTTTCTCCTTCTTCAGTCTTTCGATCCGATCCTCCATGCTTCGTCTTTCTGATTCCGTTAACGGATTTTGCGTTTGTAGATTCACTAACGAGTGGCTATGAACTGGTTTTCGTCTATGAATGTTCTTCATAAGGTAAGGTCGACCTCTAACGAAATCATCATTCGAGAACTCCCATTTCTCAGGATCAACTTTTCTAAAACCCTACGAAACACACAAACACAAAAAGGGTTTAAAAATCAAAGCAATATCCCCATAGAGATGACTACAAAGAGAAGAACTTTACATATGTATTAAGCTGACGGATGAAACTAGAGAAATTCTTGTGCTTGAAGAATCTGGGAAGAAGGTCTCTTGAGAACTCAGCTGGGTTCTTGACGATGAAGCTTTTGTTGTTTTCGCTCCAAGAAACGACTGAATCAGAAGAACCATCATCTACCATTTCGTATGTTTTAGTAAGAAAAGGTGGAAGTGAACTTGAACCTCCATGACTACTTTCATCCATCCCTTTAACCACTTCAAAACTGCAAAAATCCCAATTCCTTTGTTTCAATCTTTTTTATCTGCCCGATAGAACAAAACGGTGAATCAAGCTCCACTAGAGAAGGACTCGTTGATCAGACATCATATTAAAAATCATTGAAAGCATACACTTTTTTAACTCCATTTTAGGATTCGATGAATCATTAATATCAAGATACGAATAATCGATCTCTCAATAATTGGCAATCAAAACCAAAACTTTCCCTCACATGTCACAAGCTTCGGATCTAGAAAGATTCCATCTTTGCATCAAAGTAAACACCAAAACCAGATTTCTTCAGATGAATCTACAAAGAACCCTTAAAGCCAAAACCCCAAATCCAATATAGAAGGGTAACACGAGAGGATAAACGAAAACCCTTTTTGCTCATCCGACCAAAATGATTTGAAATCAATCAGAACATTTATTTTCATCTCATGCTTCTGATTTGGAATTGGTCAAAACGTACCAGATGATGATGATGACTGGAGAAGATTTGTTTGACTCGATCCCGATTGGGAGAAACAAATCTTCTAAGCCTCTTGAATTGATTTGATTAAAGGAACAAACTTTCAGATAAAATAAGAATTGAGAGAACGTAAAGCAAAAGAGAAATTTTCGAAAAGAGGATTGGTAATAAGGTTTGATTTGGCTTCCTACAAAGGTTTGATGAAGCGCGTATGAGAATGGCAACAACAACAACAACTGTTGTGTCAAAAAGATTGGGTTTGGTGGTTTACTATTATCAACTCTTCTTTTTCTTATTATTTTTTTTTTCTTTTTGAAATAACCAAAATTATATTATGATAATATTAAAATTTTGACCAGAAAATAGTATATTCTTGGCATCAATTAAATACAGTATATAAAAGCATAAAATTTCCCAACCAAAATAATAATAATGTTGTTTGTCTTTTTGACTTATGGATTGTTTGATCAAATTAATACATTAAGAAATAGTATATGATTACTAAGGGTGGATAGCTCAATTGGTAAAGACTCTCTAGCAAAATCTATATTGAGAATTTGCATTTTAATCATATTCCACTAATCAATTCCAAAAGTATTATCAACCAAAACAAGAGATACACCCTCCTCCTTTAGCTTTATCACGCATAAACTTATTTAATGTTTTCCTAATTTTTTGCTCATCGAGATTTTCTCCCTCCACAATTATTGTGTCATCTTCTTCCTCATCAAAATCAACAAAAGCAACTCCTAAGAAAAAGAAAAAAAAACATTATTTAAAACTTGTAGAGTGCATACTTATGAGTTTATAAAATTGGCAAAAAAATTGGTGAAATTTTGTAAAATTGCAATGAGTTTCCTATGACTCTACATACTATAAAATATTGTTGTGTCCATATTAATTATGAGTTTATCCAGTACCTTTTTTGATCATTTACAAACAAAAAATCATTTATCATTTAAATTAAGAAATTTCTAATTTTTTTTAACCAAAATAAGTAAATAACTATTTTATTAAGCCTAAATTTATGATTTGTATTATAACCCTTATATCTCTAACTAATTTAATTGTTTTAACCATAGGAGTTGTGCTTGAGATTACCTTTAATCCGAGCGATACGTCGTATTGCGTCATGACCAGTCTTTTCGTCACTAGATTCAAGTTTAAACCGAAGTACAACCATTTTTTTCAAAACAAATTTAAAACTATGACAAATTTTTTTTTCCGAAGCTTGTGAAGTTGGCAAGAGAGAGAGAGCAACCTCTATTTATATAGGATTACTATAAAAACCAAATTAAATAGTCTCATAATAGTTTGACACACATTAAAATTATACAATTTTAGCTTTCAAGATATGTTGATTTTTTTATAAAGTCCAGATCTTAAAGATCTCTAAGAATACGCCCTAAAAGGCCAAAAATAAATAAACTTAAATATATATTTTCTCAAAATAATAATTAGTTACCAAAAAAACTAATTTAAATATGTGAGCCCAATAAATGCCCATATCTAACTTTTATCCATAGCCAAAACCTTCATCAAAATCGGTTAATGCAACCACAAACAAACACTAATCAAACAAATCAACAAATTGAGGATGTACACACTTGAGACAGATAGAACAAACAAAGCTATTGTTCATTGTCTTCTAAATCAAATCCTCTCTTAATAATACAAAACAAAACTAAAAACAAAATCATTCATTGTAACTCCACTAGAAGACCTTCTTTCTCCTTTTTTAATCTTTCGATTTGATCCTCCATGCTCTGTCTCTCTGATTCCGTTAATGGATTTTTGCGTTTGTAGATTCACTAATGAGTGGCTATGAACTGGTCTTCGTCTATGAATGTTCTTCATAAGGTAAGGTCGACCTCTAACAAAATCCTCATTCGAGAACTCCCATTTCTCAGGATCGACTTTTCTAAAACCCTACGAAAAACACAAACACAAAAGCGTTATAAAATCAAAGCAACACAGCAATAAGCTATATCCCCAAAGAGAAGAACTTTACATATGTATTGTGTTAAGAAAGAAGAAGAGAACTCTCACTTTATTAACAGAATGATTCGATACACTGTTTGTACGAAGAGCTCTAGAACATACTCTAGATCATCACTCTCCTCTCAACAACCATACGTTGCTTGTTACATTCACAATACAATGAATAAAATTCCTCAAATGACAACTCAAGGTTTATATACATGAGATAATAGTCATGTGCTCCTATTCTTCAGCTCCTGTCTCTGTGTCTTCTTCCTTGTGTATACTCTATACGGCTAAGCTTGTCCTCAAGCGCTAAGGTAGCAGAGCCGTGCCAAGAGTTACATGGACCAGAAGCAATACTAAAAAAAAAAAGGCCTTAATTCAAAATAAAAAGTATTAAAACAGACTAAAATCATGAGATTTACAAACAGGATTTAGAAACCAAACATGAAAAATATTTAGTCTTTTCTGTTATTCTAACTGAAAAAGAAGAAAAAAAAAGGTAAAACATGACAAAAATATAAAGTGAAAAGTTTAAACAATGGTGACTCTCTTTTTTTCTTCTGTAATATAAATAAAAAATTTCTATTTAGCCATAATATATTAACAAACATAAGAAAATAAGGCCTTAAAATTCTTTCAAAAAAAAAAGGCCAGAAGCGAATGTTTATTTTTTTTGTACATAGCCACGGCACTGTAAGGTAGGATACTACATCTGTAATTCTTTTGCATTTTCCAAGTATTTTCATGATTTGAAAGACCTCTCCATTGCACCAAAACCTCCAAAATACCCATGTCATTATAACGAGGCTTTAACACCATCTCTAGTTCAATGATTAACTCTTCAGACTCATTGAATATATCCGGTAATGGGATGACATGATGATGAGTCCCTAATACTCTTTTATGTTGAGAAACGTGAAAAACCGGATGTATATTTGACCCATCTGGTAGCTTCAATCGATAAGATGCTCTACCAATCCTCTCCATCACTTCATAAGGCCCAAAGTACTTAGCGGATAGTTTCTGACAAGCTCTCTTAGCTACCGATTGTTGTATGTAAGGTCTCAGCTTCAAGAATACCCTATCGCCAACCGCATACTCCACATCACGTCTATGCTTGTCCGCATTATTCTTCATTAGTTGTTGAGCATGAATAAGATGGTTTTTAATCTGTGATAGCATTAGGTCTCTCTCGTTCAACATGACCTCTAGCTCAGATACTTTAGTGGACTGTTCCTCAAATCTCAAGATTGCTGGAGGATCACGATCATACAAAACTTTAAAAGGTGTGGTCTTCAGGGAAGTATGATATGAAGAATTATACCAAAGTTTGAGAAATATATATAAGATATATAGGACGAGTGGGTAATATATTCGAAAATTTTATTGACCTATTTATGTCAAATATCAGGACAAGTAAAATGGATAAGAAACGGAAACATGTAATTCAGAAAATTGAATAACGTTATCTAAACTATATATTATGATAAAATACTATACGGCATACTACCTTTCTATTACTATTTTCTGTCCCAAAATATACATACCACATTTCTATTATTATTGTTTTGATATAGTTGTATTTACATATAATAATAAAAAATTGTATAATTCTTTTTGTCTAACCCAACTAAAATACAAATCGAATACTAAATTGGTATGAGTTTGGATTATGAATGTTAACACTCCTCAAAAATACTTTTACAAACATAATCCCACACATACGTGATATGTTATAAATCTAATAGTACATTTGGTTTTTGAGATAAACTCCGCACGTACGTGCGGGTCCGAACCTAGTATTAAATAAATCAAATTCAATAATAATACTAATACTACTTCTAATGTATATACAATGAATTTTACATTTGTTTTTAAAAGAATTTTGTAAATTAAATTTTAGATATGTCATATTAAATATTAATATTTAATATTAACCTACAATAAAATTTTAATAGTAATTTAAAATATTTTTAGTTTTTATTTACGATATAAACCTGAGTCTCTTAAATTTATTTTACTATTCATATATAGTTTTCAAATAGCCTTAAGATTAGTTTAACATGAAATTCATATCAAAATTATTTTTTCTGTCAATACATTATGAAAATTATTATATTAGAAAATTGAATATTATTAATAAACTTATTTTTTTATTTTAAAATATAAAAATGAATTTTAATATTTGGTCTTTTTTCTGCTCCATTTGTTCCTCATCAATTTTGGGGAGGAACACTTTTGTTTTATTGTTTCTTATTTTTTTAAGATAGACAAATGTAAAGGAAAATTTATTACTATCAAATGATAAAAAATTATGGAATAAAGAGGAATATCACATTCCTCCTCGTTCTTTTCTTATGGTCACCGATTGAAGCCATGATTACCAAGGCTCGATAACTCAACTGCTAAAAACTGTCTAGCAAAGTCTATACAATAAGAATTTGCATTGTAACTTCAGTTTAACCATATTCCTCTAACCAACTCCAAAAAGTATTAGCAACCAAAACAAGAGATACACTCTCCTCTAGCTTTATCACGCATGAAGTTATCTAATGTTTTCTTAATCTTTTGCTCGTCGAGTTTTTCTCCCTTCACAATTATTGTGTCTTCTTCCTCATCAAAATCAACAAAAAAAACTCCTATCAAAAGAAAAAAACATTATTTAAAACTTGTAGAGTACGTACTTGCAGTTTTTGGCAAGAAAATTGGTGAAATTTTGTGAAATTGCAATGAGTATCCTATGACTCTACATACTATAAAATATTGTTGTATCCATATTCACCAAATAAATTATGAGTTTATCCAATACCTTTTTGATCATTTATTAACAAAAAATCATTTATCATTTAAGTTAATAAATTTCTAATTTTTTTTGTTTACCAAAATAAGTAAATAACTATTTAATTAAGTCTAAATTTATGATTTGTATTATAACATGTGTATCTCTAACTAATTATTTGTTTTAACCATACGAGTGGTGCTTGAGATTACCTTTACAACGAGCGATACGTCGTATTGCGTCATGACTAGTCTTTTCGTCAGTAGATTCAATTTTAAAACGAAGTTCCTCTTTCTGCAAAACAATAAAATTCAATTAAAATCTTCAGTAAATTTATCATATATATAAGCAATATAATTCGTTTGAATATGAAGAAAAGTATTTATATTTTGATGCTAGAGTTTCTTACAAAAAGTACAACCATTTTCTTCAAAACAAATTTAAAACTATGACAAAAACAAATTTTTCCAAAGCTTGTGAAGTTGGAGAGAGAGAGAGAGATAAGCCTCTATTTATATAGGATTACTATAAACATAAATTTTGGATATGTCTTAAATAATCTCATAATAGTTTGAGTGACACACATTAAAATTATACAATCTAAGCTTTCAAGATATGTTTATCTTATTATATAAAGTTGTGGTTTCTGAAACTTCTTTTGTAAACTCTTACCCTCCTGTTTAGGCAACCAATCTTAGAGTTATCTATAATTTATTTAATGTTTAATTGAAAGAAAAAAAAGTTGTGGTTTGAAAGTTAGCCATTAACAAGATTTTGACATGTGTAAAAGTTAATATTTAATAGGAAGGATTTGAGATTACAACAAAAAACAAAATATTTTGTTTTAAACAATATTAATAATGTTAAATGATAATTATCCAAAAATTAAAAAAAATTAATTTTTTAAATAATTATAAGGAAACTATAACATTATTAATTTTAAGTTATTAATTCTACAAAGAATATAGAAATAGGATTAAGGAAAATATACAGTTAATTATTAATTCTAAATTTTGTAAATATTCACTTCTATATAAACACTAGATAAGTGCCCGCACGATGTGCGGGTTTTAAAATTGTTGAAGAAAATAAATCCTAAACCCTATAATTTTTTAAAAAATAGAAACAAATAATATTTCTTGAAGTAAATATTTTAATAATTTTAGTTAGAGAAAAAAATCATATTTGCATTTAGCGTCAAACACTTATTTATATTTTTATATTTTAAATATACTATAACAATTATTACAATAATCTAAAGCTAATTTATACCCCACCAAAACTTTTGCCAAATACTCATCATTACAAATATTATTATTATCAAATTTCAAGAACATTTCACAACTTATTACAAAATATTTTACATGCAAAGAATTCATCAAAACAACATATAATTAATAACCATGTACAATTTTACTGTATATTTTACCATTAAAAATATGCTCTTACACCCAAAATTATCTTATTGTTAAAGTATGCTCTTTATCACCACCTAAAATGTCTTTTAAACAAATTAAACAAATTTTATGTTGCTTTACTTTCATTGTGGCATAATTATAGTTCTTATAATTACTAAAATTGTTTTGTGACATAATTTTTTTAACCATAATTTTTTTTACTCCAAAGATATTTTGGATGAACAACTGGTGAAAATTATCTACTCGAGTACAATGATTTTATGACCAATCCAATAAAAGTTTTTTATTGAGAAATTGAAAGAAAGTTAATATAACATAATAAAATTAAAAATTTGAAAATTATAAACAATTCAAAATATAAACTTTATAAACAATCAAAAACATGATATATGTTATAATCACGTTAAAGGATCGATAACCTGTTTACTCCTCAGAAGTATCGCATTGTACCAAAATTACTTAGAACTATGACATCGTCTCAAATATTCTTGAATCGTAAGTTCTCAACTTATTTCTATCCAATCAAAAGTTCTCATATATTTCTCTAAATACCTAGGTTTAAACGGTTTACGAACCAAATCGGATAAAAAACCACATAAATCTGGTTTGAAACCAATTTTAAAACGGTTTACAGTTCTAACTTCCCAAATTTCAAAATCGCTTCTCAATTACTCGATCAAGTAGCTTTTGTTTCTGTACCGGAATCATTGACATTATCCAGAAGAGAAAACTCTAGATTTTGACCAGAAACATCAACCATCGATTAATCTTCGAAACTTATAATGCTACTAACTGTAGAATCACTTTTGGAACATCCATCAGTATCTCCATACTCGATTAATTTAGCAGGCTTTATATACTTTGATTCTATTTCATTGCATATGATAGCTTCCATTGAAGAACCTGCATGAATAAAAGACCCACAATAGATAAGCAAAATTATATCAGGAACAAATCAAAGATCAAAGCTTTCTAAACATGTAAATTTATGTAGATATAATGTTATTTTCTTAATTAGCTGTCCTATTAGGTTTAAAAAATAACAATTCTTTTGACATAACTTATGTTATTTCTTTTAGATTTGTTATTCCCTATTTATTGATTAATAATAATATACATGTTTAATGAATTATTTTTTTGTTTATATATGTCAAAATCTAATTAAGAAAACACTTATAATATAATTAGCGTACAATGAAAGATATATTAGTTTGTTAATTTTCCTTTTTGATTTAGGAAATTTTTTTTAGATATAAACATGTAAATTTTATGTAGATTTAATGCTATTATCTTAATTAGCTGTTTTGAAAAAATAATAATTTTTGACACATATCAACATCTCATCAGTATACTTGACAAATGTTATGATCTTTTATAATAAGATTTTATGATTAGTAATTTTTTTATTTCTTGATTTTTTAAAAAGATTTTTTCTTTTCCAATTAGAAATTTGTGTAAAATTGACACTTGTCACGATCTGGTGAGTTAGTAACTTTTGAAATTGACATGTGTCACGATATGGTGAGTTAGTAAGATTTTCTTCTTTTAAAAGTAAAAATTTGTGTAAAATTGACAGTTGTCACGATCTGATGAGCTAATAATTTTTGAAATTGACACGTGTCACGATCTGGTGAGTTAGTAACTTTTGAAACCTTACTTTATATAATAAGATAGATCATCTCATATTTTTCATCTAACAAAATAATTTATTCAAAAATATTGCTTTCAACTTTGTTCTATTGGTAAAAAAAATTTAATTGTAAATTTGTCTTATTTTTTTAAACCAAAATTTTCTTCTATTTTCTTCTTTTTCAGTTTAGAATAGATAAGATTAATATGTTGACCAAAAAAAATTAATACATGCATCTTCTTTTTTTAATCCAGTATTTTAAAATTTAATGTAATATTGTTAGATTTTTTATTTAATTTATCTTTTCATCTTTGAATTATTTGGGATTCATATATTATTGTGTTTATAATTTTCTATTATTTCTTTATCTATGTCAAATTAATTTTCTTGTAATTTCTTTGATTGGTTGGTCATAGATCCTTTTTTTGCAAACATAATTATTACCATTTATTAGTCCCAAAGGGAGATAAGGAGTAAAACCTCATCAACCTAATAGTTAGATAAAATAGGCTAATCAAATACAAGCTTACAGCAAATATAAATAGATAGATTGGAAAAATATAAATTGTTGTTGATAGATCTATAGGAGTTCGGAGACTATGACACATTGGTTTGTGGATATGTTTAAAAGGAATTGATTTGACCACCTATGTCACCAAAGTGCATTTATCTTTTCGATCAAGGGTCCTGAGAGAACTCCAGAGTTAAGCGTGCTTGAGCTGGAGTAGTTTCAGGATGGGTGACATTTCGAGAAGTGATTGTCGGAATTGTGCGAGTGAGGACAAAACAAATAAAATATCATATGGTGATTTGTAGGTCGGTAAACAAGTATTTAAAGCCTCCCGACCGTCAGATATACGTGGGCCAGGAGTAGACTTAATGTGTTCATACAAACATTTTCTAGGTGGTAGTAAAGAATATATTTGTGACATATAATATATTTCAGTGTAAAAAATATGCTTTTAATGGTAATATAAATAAAAAATTTGTAAATAGATATAAATCAGTATATTATAGCAAAAAAAAAATTTATAAACTACATATAGTTTTTATGTAGTTTATAAATCAGTATGCTTATAAATCAGTATTTTTATTAAATTTAATTTAATTTACAAAACTTTAAACCCGCACATCGGGCAGATCGTTATCTAGTTTTTTTTTTTTTGACAACCTTATCTAGTTTATTTTTAAAGTCTAGATCTTAAAAATCTCAAAGAACTTAAAATATATATTGACTCGAAATAATAATTAATTACCAAAAAAAACTAATTTAAATATATGAGCCCAATAAAAACCCATATCTAACTTTTATATCCATACTTTAAATGCAAAAAAAAACATTTCATTAAAATCGTTTAATGCAACCACAGACAAACACCACTAATCAAACAAATCAACGAATTGAGGATGTACACATTGAGACAAATCGAACAAACAAAGCTATTGTTCAGTGTCTTCTAAATCAAATCCTCTCTTAATAACACAAAACATAACTAAAATCAAAATCATTCATCTCTTCCAACAAACTCCTTCAAAGCAACTCTCATATCTTCAACCTTAACACAATCACCATTCAAAAACTCACCAAGTTTCTCCAACTCAGCATCTCCCAAATCATCCGAAAACGGTTTAATCGGGAAAGCGTTCTCCGGCTGAAGCGCGTAAGAGTTCGGGTTATCGTCAACGATCACCACGCGCCTCATATCTCTCAACACAAACCCTAAATCTTTCACTAGCCTCCCGTCGATTTCGCTGCACGCGTCTCTGTAGAAGCTTCTAGATATCACTCCCCGGTCGGGATCGAGTTTATCGAGCACCAGCGACGCGTACTCTCTCAACCCCGCCGTGAAAACGACGATCTGGTACTGTTCTCCGATCTTCTTTAAGAACTCGTCCACTCCTGGCCGTTTGATCACGTAAAACGTCAACATCTGACCGTCGATTTTGGGATTGATGACGAAATCGTACGGTACATCTGGCTTCTCCATGGACGAGTGGACGAGCGTCTCGTCTAGATCCAACACGATCGTCTTCTTAGTCTCGTCGAAGGTTTTGCCGGATCTTTCTTGAAACAGAGAGTACGGCGCCGGCGGAGAGTTTTGATGAAGATCGTTTACGTCTTTGCGGGGTTTGAGGATTTTGAATCCTTTGGCTCCGTGGCGAGAGAATAAACAGAGGAAGCTTCGGTGACATCTGTAGATAGATTTGTTGATGGTGGCGATGACGGTTGTTGCCGTCGGCGAAGGTGAGCATCCTCCGATCTGAGATTTCCGGTGACGGCGAAGGTAGTTACGTGGGTGACGGTTGATTGATTTCGTCGCTTTCTTGAGTATGAGTTTCGTCGCCATTGAAGAAACAGAGAGAGAGAGAGAGAGAGAGATGATGATGAGAGATTTGGGGGAGAGTGATGATGTTTTGTATTTAAATTAGGATCGGTGTAACGGTCATGTGGTTTTTTTTTAGGTTCGGGATCCGAAGCAAAGCTAGATTCGGAAGCAGTGTTTTTAAGTTTGGACCAACACGGAGTTAACGTTGTATTATTACCGTTGGGATTTCTATATTAATCTTTCTTTCGAGATTTATGTCCCAAATTAAGCAAAATACTATGTGTATATATAGAATTAGAACAGATTAGACAATATATCATTTATAGATCTCTTCTCTTTTAATTATTAGTTGTATGAATCATAAAATTATTCAAAGTCTCAACTTATGTAATGCAGTTATGTATTAATTTGTGTGATCTTGTAAACGGAACAAAACTAATAAACCAATTTAAGAGTCTCATTTTTAAGTCATAATCGAATTCAATGTGCCAAGTGTCCAGAGACTAATCCCTATCATTAGCATATCCACGTGTCGTCTACAAAACTCAATGTCAACATCTTTTTGCCACAATACCACTAAAAGCGCAATGACGTGTCCGTCTCACATCATCCACGTCATAATTTTCTCATGCAATAATGACACCAGCGCATTCACATCAAACCACTTATAAAAACAAAAGAAGAAAGATTGACAATCAAACGTTGTTCAAGTAATTTGTGTGTTGGAAACCAAATGGCGTCGAGTGATGAGCGTCCTGGAGCTTATCCGGCACGTAACGGGGCAGAGAACCAACCTCCGGGAGATCCGGAGACCATGAAGACGGTGATGATTGATAAAGGAGCGGCGATGATGCAATCTTTGAAGCCTATCAAACAGATGAGTCTCCACTTGTGTTCTTTCGCTTGTTACGGTCACGATCCTAGCCGTCAGATCGAAGTCAATTTCTATGTTCATCGACTCAACCAAGACTTTCTTCAGTGTGCTGTTTACGATAGCAACTCCTCTAAAACCCATCTCATCGGTCTGTATCTTACTAGTTATATCATATATGCATACCTTTTTCCACGCATTATTATTTTATATATAAACGAAATAATTATTGAAGTATAATGCATGCGTAATTAATTACAAATATTTGAGAATCTATATATATCAACACTTGAAAAATTTTAGAAGTGTTTTTTCAACGAATGGCCGAAACTAAATGTCTCTTGTTTCAATTGTCTCAGGGGTTGAGTATATTGTGTCGGAGAGGTTATTTGAGGCACTTTCACCGGAGGAGCAAAAGCTTTGGCACTCTCATGACTATGAGGTTAACTTGTACATAACCTTTTAGTTTTATCAGTTTATCGATCTCTTTTGGACTATTACTTATACTTAACCGTTAGTTTACTTCTAGAGACATATATCTGACTAGACGTATATTGTTGTTATTGTAGATCCAGACCGGTCTACTAGTAACTCCGAGGGTCCCTGAGCTTGTAGCTAAGACGGAGCTTCAAAATATTGCCAAAACGTATGGGAAGTTTTGGTGCACTTGGCAGACCGATCGCGGTAACTATTAATAAATATTTAAAATCTTTTTCGAACGAGTACAATCGAAACATAAAGTTTTGAAGATTTATGAGTGTCAATTTTTTTGTAAATTTTAGGGGATAAATTGCCACTAGGGGCACCATCACTGATGGTGTCACCACAAGACGTGAATATGGGGAAGATCAAGCCAGGGCTATTGAAGAAACGTGATGATGAATATGGAATTTCGACGGAATCTTTGAAGGCGTCTCGGGTTGATATTATGGGACCGGAGAGGAAAAACCCAATGGCTGATTACTGGGTTCATCACGGAAAAGGATTAGCGGTTGATATAGTCGAAACTGAGATGAAGAAATTAGCTCCCTTCCCGTAATGAAGTTGGTGTGTACGTATCGAATAATAATAAATATGTTTATATGTCCAATATGGACGTATGTTTTATATGTCTAATGTAGTCCACAAGACCATTAGTAAAGTGGTGTATAATATGTGTTTTACTATAACAAATGCATCTAAAATGTTTTAAGACCCCCACTAACACACTAATGGACACGATCTTATGATTTAATATAACAAGTGTAAGTGCATTTCTAATTTGAAGAGTAAGTTCCCAATTGATGTAGTTGGCGCAATCACATCCAAGGATGTCCAAACAAAAATGGAGAGATACTCACATGAAAGACTTTTCAATTTAAACCGGTTTACTTGGTTTGGAAATCATATTTTAGTAGTAGCTCGATAACAGAGGTATCAACTAGCTTATCACCAATAAACCAATCAAAGTTAGAAAGAGCCAGAAATATTCACTTGAGAATAGACATAATTTTTTTCTTTTCTATAAGGATGATTTGAACAAAGTTGATGGCTCAGAAAGACAGAGCAAAAAGCTCTCTCAAGCTTTACCTATGAACTCAATGTCAAAGAGAAGAACCGAAGCTGGAGGAATAAGGCATGAGCCTGCACGAAAACAAGAGTTTAGGCTTCATTAGTTAGTTATTTAAGTATCAACAATTTAACCTACGATATTATGATTAATATATTAGTCAAGAAAAGGTTTTAGCCGTTTGGCTTTTCCATTTACCTCCTTTGCAACCTGCGCCTCGATCACCATATGCTAGTTCTGGAGGAATTTTCAAAGTTCGTTTCCCACCTGAAAAAAAAAAAGAAACCGAATCCAAAACTAGTTAGCAAGAAAATAATGAAAACATGACAATGTTTCTGTTTAAAAATCAACTCTGGATCAATGATTCGGTTAATCATAATTGGACCATCCTCCCCCTACGCTCTTTTAAACAGTATGTAGACTAATCTAGATACTTATAATAGGTGTTGGTGAGGTAATTAAGAACCAGCTGTTTTCAAAATACATGTCGATTCATATACTTGATAGTAATGTAGAATCAAAGCAAATTCAAACGCATATAATTTTAAATAATTGTGTTCCAACGCATATAATTTCTCAAGAAAGCATGCATTTTTCATATAGATTCAAAGATTTTTTCCGGAGTTTCTCATGTATTAGCGGTCTAAGCGCCTAAGCCTGGTGTTAATCATTATCAGGTTACTTGTAAATAAAGTTTCATGTATGCAATAACATATATGCAATGCTTTCTTGAGAATACCGGTAAGCATAGGAGGAATTCCATCAGAGCCAAGGATTCCTTGATCCCAACCTTTAATCACCTGTATCATATTAAACCACAATATGTTTTCTAAAAGTTCACATTGTATGTAAAAGTGAGTTTCTGGAAAATTTAATATATTTTCCTTAATTACCTCACCAACACCAATTCGAAATGTTAGAGGCTTTCCTCGGTTATAGCTACTATCAAAGACTTTCCCATTCTCCAACTTCCCTACATAATGTGCCTGCAAGAAACATTCCAAGAATTATCAAACATCATGAACAAATTACAAAACTCTAAATGTAAATTGATATACTTAATTACCTTGATTAGTTGGCCTTTAACAGCTTCAGGACCATAACCAGCAACTTTATCACAAAAAGCAAGACCAGAAGGAGACACAGAGAATTCACAAGAAGTTGTTTCGGCTAAGGCTGAAGAAACTGTATCAACAAAGCCAAGGCAGAAACCAAAACCAACGATTGCTTCTCTTCTACCACATGAAGCTAGTTGGACAAGACTTAACTCATGAGTATCAGGAGAAACTTTTTGTTTGTTCCTCAAGTTGATAGCCTCTGCTCTGTTTACGCTACTGTTCACAAGAAATCTGCATTTTCTTTGCTCACTTGGAGGAGAACAAGTTCCAACTGAAAATCCCAAGGAGCTCATTATCCTCTCTATCCAGAAAAAAAAAAGAAAAAAGAAAAAGAACAATCTGAAAGAGATAATAAGAGCTTTGTGTTGGACAATCAGCAATCCTTGCTGGCAAACAAGGCAACCACACAAAATTGGGCTTCATTTTTTGTCACATTTTCAAGATCACAGGCCCAATATGAATATAATCTTGGTTTCATTTCATCTTATTTATATACCTTTGATGATAAGAGATTAAGAATTGTGTTGTAGAGTTATAGTTTTTATTTTTTAATCCTCTAAACTCTTTTCTATGTCAAAACCAATTTACAAAATTTAAATCACTTTTTTTTTGATCAAGTTGTAGTCTTACCATTTATTGATTAAAGAATTATTGTTGTGCTATCTATTTTGCAATTTTTGAAGGATATCAAAAATTGAAGGAGAATTTAATGTTCATATCAATTCTTTTTATTATTAAAATAAAATTTCAATAATTTTTTTGACTTATCCAAGTATCCAACCAATCATCCAACAACATTTCCAATATTATCCAGTCACATTGGTTTTATCTTCTTCTTTAGTTTCACTTTCTTTTGTTTCAACTTCAAGATATACAGAGAAGACGAACACATTTGTAATGAACGAATCAAATTTATAACGGAGTTAAGAAAAAAAAGAGAGACAAACAGTAACTCAAAATCATTACATAAACAGTTATGACATCACACACAATACAAAGTAACCAAGTTTGACACTACTTTTTCTTGAGTCCAAAACTATCAAAATTCAAAACGCTTACACAAGCAAAAGAACACGTCTTTCTCTTTCTCTCTCTCTTTAGAGAGTTGCTAGCTGCTGAATATCATAAGGATGAGCATCAGAAGCAGCTTCTCGCCTAAAAGATCGTGTTCCGATAACAATATTCGCAGCTTCACCGGGATGAAACGCATCCCAAAACACATACTCATTTCTATTCAGACATGGAGCTTGACCTGGAAGACAAGTAATTTGTCCATTGTTCCTCCCAACTCCACAACATCCTGCATTTGTCACTCTAAACCCTACAAATTTTAAAGCAACAAAATGAGCAAACTATCATAAGAAAAAATTGTTTACTTAGATAACAACTTTGAAGGCAGAGCAGTGTTACCGTAGCGAGCAGGGTTTGTAACAATGTCTTGGAAGATGCCATAGGCGTTGATGTAAGTGAATTTTGCGTCAGGTGTGTTCTGGTTAAAAGCGTCAACTATAGATATGAGTTTGTTGTTGAAGATTCTGTTTGCTGAGTTGATTCTTTCGTCACACGTTCTTCCATCCCTGCTGTTCTGAGCTAGCTCGTTCGGGCTACAACCGATTGCTCCGACTCCTATCAACGCAAACTTCCTCGCTCCATTAGTATACAATATCTGCTCCATCACAATAAAGCACAATATTCAAAACCTTAATAATACTCACTCAAGGATCAAGAAACATAAAGAAACAGAAAAGAACCGAAACAGAGGAAAAAGTACAAAAACAGATGAGGTAGGACCGTAGGAATGTACAAACCCTGAGTTGCTCGGTGTAACGGGCAACGAGATCGTCTGCGTAGGACTCGGGCGAGAACTGGTTACCCGTAGAGTAAAAGGTGGGCATGAAGTAGTTGTTGAGATAATCATTACTGCCTAAACCGATCGAGTAAATGCATTTGCTGAGGTAGTTCGAAGCTTCGTTCTGATCACCAAGTATGTTCACTACTTGTGACACAGTGTTCACGTGGTTAGCTACTTGCCCTGCAAATGTTATTCTTCCTCCCTAATGAACAACAATAACAAGAGCAAGTCAAACTTTAAGAAGCTTTAGAACTAGATGAAACACACAGATCTTGTAAGGAAACTAACTATGGAACTATACGCCAAATCCAAATCTATGTAGAAGCTGATCCAAACCAAAACCAAAACATAAACCGAACCGAACACATCTAAATTTAATTTAAAATATATGCCTCTTTAAATATAAATGGTAAGACAATATTAAGAAGATGACTATTTAATACTTTTGAAGTTTATTTGAATCCAAAACCAAATCAGAAATGAAAACCAAGTTGAACCGAAGCAAGATTTTGTCGAACCGAACGGTGAATTTTTTTCAAATTCCATCCTATTTTAATCAAAATGCTCATCTCTAAGAGAAATAGTAATAAATTTTTTTACCAATTGTCTGCCGGTTTCTTCACGGATTCCGGCAGCAGCTGAAGCATAGTTAACTCCTCGGAGAATGTCTTGTCCTCTTGCGGCGGCGTACGGTGTAATGTAGTCGTCGAATCCCAAAAGCTCAGCTATTTGTTTTACGAAAGAAACAAAGCAAAATTAGTTTGAGAAGGGGAAAAAAAACAGAGGAAACAGAGCAAAAATGCAGTTAGGTAGAATTACCTATAACGTCGACAGTGGTTTTGCCGTTGCTAAACCGACCGGTAGGACCGAAAGCAAAGTCAATACCATAAGGAAAGTAATTCGCTCTAGCTAATGACTGTAGCTGATTATTGTTGCCATTATCAACCAAAGAGTCACCAAATATGAAGTAACATGGTGCAATTGGTTCACTCTTAACAATGTTCATGGTCATAGCAACCATCATCATCACCACCAACATGGAACACATTCTCGCCATCTCTCTTAGAGTTAGAGCAAGACTGTGAAAGGGAGAGGAAAGAGAGATGATGTTTTGTGAATGTGTGAAGAAACGATAAAAATGGGTTTATATAATATAGTTTTGAAGAATATGGTGAGAATGAGAAAATGTTATTTTTATACGAAGTTTTTTAACGGTTGAAGAAGCATTAAATGTTCACGCGGCAATGATGTTTAGATGTTAAATGTACAAAGTAAATGAATGTGTGTTTTTATATGTGAAATTATTTATAAGACTTATTGAGTTTTTTTTTTGTGTGTGGGTGGATCTAACGATTGAGAGAGAGAGATGGTGGAGGAGAGTTATTATTACGTCTGTCACTGTTTGTTGTTTAATTTCTTTTACTACTACTACGGATCATTCAAGTTGTATTGTATTGTGACGGTTCGATTTTAATGTTTTGCTTTGGGAATCGTGCTGTTGACTTTGATTACTCTAAATGTACCAAAGCTCGATGAAAGTTACTATAAAAACATGTCTCGAGAAAGAAACTGAAGATTAACTACTGCTCTTATTACTGCATTTTGTAGAACTGCTAAATGACATAATTACACTATTATGTGATTGTGTAACTTCGATAACCTCCTTATCAACAATCATGACTGTTTTACAGATTAGCTGAAGATTACTATTCTGAAATATACCACAATCTTGATTTTTTTTTTTAATAAGATCACAAACTATTAAGTTGAAGGGTTATACAATCATTTAAGACTCCTAACCAAACTTTCATGAACTCTTTTTTAAATTCAAATCTGTGGTATTTTTTTTTTTTTGGTTGAAAATGTATGGTTTTCTTAGTGGTCCCATTTTTAAATCCAAAGTTAGTGTTATTTTCTTGTTTGAAGATCATATTTATTGATAATGCTATTCCATTATTTCAATATCTCATCAATGTTCACAGGTTACCCATTTTGCAATATTCCCAATCTGGATATTAAAACAATCTTCATTTCTTCAAACTTTAATTATAAATGGTATTACGTTCAAATCTCTATATTATGATCACTTGATAAGTTCCCTTTAAACTAATTTACTCACATCTGCACATGTTTGGGTTATTTTAGCACAATGCATGTGAAAAAAGCAAAATGACTAGTCCTTAGAAATGAAATTATCATAGTGTTGTAACAAACATGAAAACATGATTTGAAGGCTCCACACTTGCATGACATGTTCCTCTCATTCTTGGAAATCTCAAATCTAACGGCTGATTACACTTTCGCTTGGTCGAATCAACGGTGAAGAATGATGTTATTGGATTTACCATGTGTTAGGATGGAAGTAAACATTAAATGAAAGACAGAGAGTGAGTTCCCTGTATGATGATCATCACCATGACATGACATGGTGAACTAAATTTGAGTAGTTGAAAGTATTAAATTTTTCATTTGCTCTGTTTTGTATATATGTTCCTTAAAAGCAAAATCTACTTTGGGACCCCAAAATAATTACTCAAACCAAGATTCAAACTTTCTTATCCAAGCACTCACCAAATGAAATTTTAATAAGACGAGGGAAGTAAAGAGAAATCCTTACTATGAAAAAAATTGATGACATTCATAAATAGATTTGGATTATGACAGAGACTATTTAGTTAAAAAAGGCAAACATGTTCAAACAAAATATATATTCTGAATACAAAACTGTTTTTTTCAGATCTATTCTACCATTCAACAACCACATGGTTGTTGCATTTATGAACTCTACTCAACAATAGAGGCAAACTTCCAGCAATGAGAACCATGAAACAGAAGAATTTAACTTGCTTTATCAATACAATATTCACTATGAATAGAAGATTTAACCAATCATAGAAATATTGGATATTGTAATTGGTCTAGTTGTCGGTAGACTTGTGTTTTTCAAAGATTCATAGACTAGAAACTCGAGGCTCCATGTGGTATTACATTAATCTAACTCTAAGCCCACTTTTCTATTATCAAAATGTCCTGAGATCTTGAATTTCTAGTCTATATATTCCTTAAACTTATCCAGTCTATATATTCCTTAAAATATGTAACGAACAAAACGGTTCTCGCAGATTTTTCCTAGAGGATTTGGCTAATGCATAATATTGTACAACGTCACATATCCGATGTGGAACAAAATGGAAAGAGGAAACGTACGTGAAAGCACGCCTGCTTTGTACTATAATTCATCTGAGGAACGGCTTTGAGAAGAAAAGAACTGAAGAGCCATGTCTTTAGCTATTTGAAGCAAACTCTTAACGTCGTTGCCGCCCACTTCAAGACAGTCTTGTAATAACTCTCCATCTACTACTTCAGCTTGTATCATCTCCCAAAACTCCCTCAATGCACCCTAACAATGACAAAACGAGAACACACAACAATGTACATAAGTTTTCAGCCTCTTGAATAACAGTAAAACTCAGATCAAATGACTCGAGACAAAGACTAACTTCAATAGCAAACATGTCCTCTAGGAGAGATCAAAGCCAAGCAAGGAACAACTTATCAGAGATTGAGCCAACACAAACAAAAAAAGTGAAGTCTCAACTATGATATTGTATATGTTACGAGAATTAAAGTGAGCTTGAGACCTAATAAAACAGACAACTCTCAAGCTCACTTACTCAACCCAGACATACAAAACTCCGCATACAGAACAAGTAGTCAAGTAACATCATCACTAGAAACGAACAATAAGCCACAGTACACATTTTTACTGTAAACGGACAAAGTATCACTCTTTCCTCTACTTCAAGCAGATGTTGGTGTAACAACTCTCTGTTACGAGAATCAAAGCGAACTCGGGACCTAATAGAAGAGACACCTCTCAAGCTCACCAACTCATCACATAAATACAGAACAACTCGATGACTCAAAGTATCACTCTTTCTCTACTTCAAGCAGATTCTGTTGTTTTCTCTAGTGTAATGAATCTAAAGATCAATACTTTAAGGGGTTTTATGAACACATACCGATTTCTCAAAGATTCTGAGAAGACGATTAAGCAATCTTTTCGAAACACGAAGAGCTTTGCCATAGCTCCGAGCAACAGCGCTCGCTTTACCAGCATTAGATTCAGCTTTATTAAACTCCGTAACCAAACCCATAAGCTCATTGAGATCACCAATCGCACCGTACATCTCACCGTAGTCAATCCCACCTTTTCTCCAAGCGTAGTTCCACATGTAATCCCACCCAACAGACCAAGCTCTGCTCAAAAACCCTAACCCTAATCCACGATCGATCTCTTCAGCCATGGATCGTACACGAGACGAACCCAATGCGTCTCCGCGTGAAGCGCGTAGGTTAGCGACGCGGAGAAGGAGGGATCGTGAGATTGAGATTAGGGTTTTGTATTGTGTGAACGAGAACGGGAAAGTGAAGGCATTTACGAAAATTGGTGATGGAAATGAGACTGTGAGGATGAGGAATAGAACGGAGAAGAGCTTAATCGTCGCCGGAGGAGATATTCTTCCGGCCATTGATTCCGGTGATGCTGTTTGACTTTTAGTCAACGTCTCGTCGAGAGAGAAAAAAAGGTTTTTTAAGTAAATGAAAACGATGGCGGTGTAACCGTGCTGCTGACGTGGATCTCGTCCCGGTTTAATTTGAATCGGGTTCGTTTTTTAATTATGTCACTAGATTATGAGCCGCCGGACTAAGTTTTTTATTATTTTTTAGTTAATATTTTAAATACTAATTTTGTTAATATATTATTTTATTAATTTTAGTGATTTTGTTTATAATTTGTGGTATACTGTACATTAATTTTTGTTTAATACAATTTTAATTAAAACAGTTTGATTTTCAATATATTTTATATTAGTGTCTTTAAAATAGTAAAATGAGAATTGAATCCGTATTGAAGTATCATATTAATGATATTTTTTTTAGTATTATCAATTCAATCATGTAATGTCATATAACCCGTCATGTAATATAACTCGTTTGTTATTTTAAAATTTTTATATGTTTAAATATTCATAATTTTAAACTTTTTATTAAGTTTAGATATATCAGTTATAAATTATAAACTTCTTAAAATTCTATAATTTACTATATATATATATTGAACACACACTTTTTATATTAACTGAGTAATATATGTTCATTTTAAAAAACTCAAATCACAAAATGCAGGGAAAAATTCACATTTTTATTAACTTTATGTATTATATGATGATTCACTAAATGTAAATTTAAAATAAAAAAGAGATGATAGGACAATAATTTTTTTTTAATATGGAGTAAATTTTCTAAATATCTATATTAATTATAGAATATTATATATATAGATATTTAAAATATTTTAGTTCTGTTTGGTTATAAAGATAGTAGAAAATGTTAACTAAACTTGTTTGGATATGAACATTAGCATTAAATGACATTCAATGGTAAATGTTTCCATAAATATATTTTTGAGCAAAAAGTGCTGCAAAAATACTAGTATAGATTTGTTTCTTCTTTTTTCATGTAAAAGGAGAAATAAAATATATGGATGGTTACACGCACAAATTCTTAATTGTGTTTAAAAAAAAGAAAGGAAAATGACATTTTAAACCTTCCAAATGTCATGGAGTAGTACTTTAAACCTCAAGAGAATTTTACTAACACTATAAACCTTTATAATAATTTTACTAACAATTTAAACCTATAAAATGATTTTATTAACAATTTAAACTTTGAAACTAACTTTCCTTTATACCTCTATAAAAAATAACAGAACAATAGTATTCGTCAATGCAAAATAATTAATTTATGTGAATTTAATTTTAATTTAAAGTAATGTTAGTTTTTATTATAAAAAGAGAAAAATATAAATTTATGTTCATCTTCATATTAGACGAAACTTTTACGTCGTTACTCTTCACGTTATTCATATTTTTGACATATGCATCTCCACTAGATTATGATTCAAACCGATTGAATTTTCATGGAAACCAATGAATCTTTTAAATATGTTGTCGTCTTCAGTTTGACATTTGTCAAATGTTCTAACCTTACCTCTAATTATTCATTATTTTACTTTGATTCTTCTTCTCCTCTGTATTAATCACTTGTTTCATAGGTTTATCACTGGCGTAACTAATAGGTAACAATGATGAAAGTACGGTTGTACGAGAATTTATGGTTGGACGATGAATAGACGAAGAAGATGTAGTGTTTTTTTGTTTTGTTTTATTTTTTATTTTAATTTTTATTAATCTTAATAAATAATAAAATTAAATTAAACTAATTAAAAGTTAGTTAAACAAGTATTTAAATCAAACCAACATAATTTAACTATTTCACATTGATGAATATTATTGTTCCGTCATCTTTGAATGATGGTGCAAACAAGGAAGTTAGATTTAAGGTTTAAAATATTAGTGAAATCATATTAAAAGTTTATAGTGTTATTGAAATTATCTCGAAGTTTAAAGTGCCACTCAGTGATACTTTTGAAGGTTAAAAATGTGATTTTTCTTTTATAAAAATAACGTGTAAAATGTATGTAAACATTATTATATATTTATAATCTTGTATCAAAGTCAACATTATACTTTTATTGTGAGGTAATTATATTATTAAGATGGGTAATAGCCCTGTTTCAAAAATCGGGGGCCTAGCCGATTAATCGGGCGTATAATAGCTAGGCAGTGGTATACCGCCGGGTTTAATGTATAATCGGTTAACAAAACTGGTTTACCGATTAATCCCTGAATTATCCGATTTTTATCGCCAATTTATTGTTTCAAAAATTAGATATTTATTTGGTTAAAAAACGTTTTGGGCCTCAAAGCCCATTGTTTTGAGTAAAAATTGATCTGATTTATTTAATAGTTGGGTATTTATTTGATTAAAAACATTTTGGGTCTCAGAGCCTACTTTTTGTGAGTAAAAATTGATCTGAGAACGTTTCTTTTCTTCTTCTCTCGACTTCTTCTTCTTTTTTTGGAATGTAATCATGTATTAATGTTTTTGTTTTATAAGATTTAAATATATATTATTAAAATTATAAAAATATACTAAAATTTATATTAAAAACTAGTCCTCGATTAATCTCCATTTAATCTCTGATTTTTTTGCTAGGCGCTAGGCTTACCCTTGTCGCCCGACTAACGCCTAGCGATTTCTTAACCAGGGGTAATAGTATACTAATATCAATAAATAGGACCAATCTAAAGATTTGCAATTTGCAACCTTTTGGGAAGTCATAACCTAAACTGGGCTATCCCTATATTTTGTCACTATTAAACAACTTGGCCCAAAACAAACGTTGTTATCGTTTACTATATATCCAATCCAATTTTAAGCCTTGTTTTCACATTGTTACTAACTTATGACAAGTGTTGAATGAAATTTTTGATCAAACAAAGAAAATATTGTTGCATAAGATGTATCTAAATGAACGAAATATCGTTTACTCTATAAGTATTGTGGTTACTGGTTATTGTTAATGTTATCACTAAACAATCACCCATATGTATATTTGGTTTGTTGTTGATAAAACCAATAAAAGTTCTAAATCCCTTAACCACAAAAGATAATATCGATGTGATTCAAATACCGTTTTCATATTTTAATGGCTATTAAATGTTTTCAGTTTGCTATCTAATATTTTACGCTATTGTATAGAAAGTCTATCTAAATTGTTATTTTCTGAAATTGCATTTGTAAGCTTTTTTTCCTTTAAATTGGTTTCTTATGATATATACTCATGCAATAATTTTATATAGCTCAAATGTTTGTGTTGTTCAAAAATTTTATATAGCTCAAAAAATTTATAATCTATGTGAGTGTTGCAAGTAATTTATTAGATATCCAACCTTTATGTTGATTAAAAAAAGAGGTGGTCAGATTTTGTAATTTTGGTTAGAAAGAAAAGGTTGATGTATAACAAAGTGAATACTTGCAAAACTAGATCAGCCATACAAAGTGGCTGTTCTTATCATGAGGGCATCCAAAAATCTCTCTAGCTAACAACCTCTTCAAACGTAATATGCATCATGCATGCCCAAGTCTTAACGAAAAATGAATTATATTATTTACATATCGCATTATTAGTTTCTGAAATAGAGGAAACTTCAATGTATGCTTTAAAGATATAAAGGTTTTCTCTTACTAATTATTTTGATAAACAATCCATCGCAGTCCACATAACTTTTCTTCTTGTGCAAGATTATCTTTTGACTTCACCTTCTCTCGGTCGGTAAATTCTATATTTGTTCGATGACCGCTTACTATTTTCGAAAACTAAAAAAACTTGACGACTGATTTGTAAATTACCACAAAACAATATTGGTTCTTTTTTCTTTTTGTTTTGGTTCTTAAAATCACTTCTAGCCACAAATTTTTTAACAGCTCTAATTCTGTCACTCTTGACATAGTATTTTATGATGTTTTTCAAAAGATAAATAATGCATTAGATTGATATATAATCTAATCCATTCTTTTTTTTTAAACTAAATATTATTTTTAAAAAACACCTCAGCATTGGTGATCCAACCCGAAGGTAACGTATTTACAAAAAAGATTATTAAAATATATGCGTACTATTTTATTTAAAATCGGGATATCACAGTAATTTAAATGATTTAGAAATTTAGGAATTTTATTGTTTTCAAAAATAGATATTATATTTGTTATAAAGTAAGTTGCATGTAATAAGGAATGACATGCTCGAGCATGGGGCGTAGGCTTTGGTTTGGGACCTTGGCGTATAGCGCTATAGGTTTCGGCAAGTCCTATTACAATACAAACATCTATATAAACACAAAATATGTCAATTCTATTGGTCTAATTTGACGAAAATTCCCTTTTCACATCACTAAGATTGCAATCAAGTTCATATAAAGTCTTCCACCTCTCAATATTTTTATTGGTTATTACTTATTCATTATTAGTATCGTGTTAAAAACATTCAAGGTCACATAAAAGAAAAGACTTCACTTAATTTCAGTAACAACAAATAAAGTTAGTGTCTTCAGTCTTCACTACCATAACTCAACAAATATATAGTAAAATATTTCGAAAGTAAAATTACCAAATAAAACATTTCCGACTCTTATTTTGACAATATTACAGTGGAATCATTCATACATGGTTTACAAAGCCACACATGTGAAAATCTCTTAATTACTGGACGTCAATAATTTAAAATATTAAATTTCGAATTCCAGCCAAATTAACTAATATTTGTTATAAAATCTAACATATTTGGATATATACACCAAGTTACACACCAACGCAGAACGTAAAGATGTATCCATATATATTAATGGCAATAATCTTATATATCAGGCAAGAACTAATAAATTATTTTTTCAGTCTGTTGAAGGGTTGCTAGCTAGCTAGCTCAACCCAAGAAAAAAAAAAGAATAAAAGATAATAAATTAGAGAGATACAAATATGATAAGATAAGGACAATTGAGTATGGTCGAATGAAATCTCTTGTACTCCAAGAATAACGTGCAAACTAATATTAAAAAGAGAAAACTCTTTACCCATAGATTTTTCGAAGTTCAAAAAACCTTATTTGCACATTATCTTTCTCTTAAGTTTACAAATTTAAGCAGATTAATCAACTATAGCAGCACCAAAACATATAGGTGATGATTGTAAATACAATTTGTTCACGTTTATATATTTTAAAAAGATGATTTTAGTTTCTATACCAATATATTAGTTATGAAGTTCTCACTTTTGCATGTCTTTACAATTAAAAAGTAATTGAATTTTTTTTTGTTTTTAAACTTGATTAATAGTAATGCAATGAAAACTTAATTCAATTTAGTTTTTTTTATATAACACCTATTCGGTTATTTTGCTAGTTCAACAAACAATCTAGTTTTAGCTAGTGGTTTATTCTAGTATGGTAGATGTGTTATTATCCAACAAAGTCCATACATCATACATGCATGCATGCTGACATTTGAAAACATAATATATACAAGTAAACATGGGCAAGTATTAAGGTATTCACTATTCACAACATTCAATTACGGACCTTTAACCGTAAGTTACGGTTAAGCACTGAGAGGTTAAAAGCACAACTTGTACATTTATATTCTCTGCCGGAAAAAATAATCTGAAATATTCTCTGACTGAGGATTAGCTGTCGGCTAACCCTAATTCTTGTTATATCTTATTCTCACCTCCCAAAATGCAACAAGATAATATATAAAGAAGAAAATTATATTTTTCCACTAGAAAATTTAGAATTCTGTTATGAGAGTTGTCATTTGCAAACAAAAACGGCCAGAAGAGATTTCCCCAAGAAAACAGAAGCCATATGATGAAACTCAATCTGCCAATCAAGTCCCTAGCTACTTTTTCGCACCCGATAGGCAAATTGTAATACGTCGATACCCTTATTTTTTTTCTATTTTTTTTCTTATTCTTTTCTCTCAAATTATTCGACCAAATTGGAACTTGCAATATTCTTTTTACTTTAATCTACTCTGACACATATATATTATATATATATATATATATATATATATATCACAACTAAAACGAATTTGAAAAAATACACTCTCTAATAGTTTGATGTTTGAAATTTTTTTTCAGTCCGTAAAAGATTAATTATGTAAATATCGTTAACAGTTATCTTTTAGTATATTAAGTGAGAAGTATATTTATAAAAATAATATTAAAAGTGTAGACATTTACTTTGGATTGCCAATAAGAAATAGTAAAAAAAAATGATAGGATCAGTAAGGCTAATTAAGACAATTTAACTAGGATAAATAAAAAATAAAATAATTAGAAATTTCCATTCGGTTAAACAACTAAGAATTCTACATATGTTATTCGATTTGATACAGATTTTTTGGCAATAATCTCTGAACAAATAATCTAATTGTATATAGGCCGAATTGCTAATAATGAATAACAAAAAAAATTATTTCAAATTTAATTCAAATAAAATGTCAGCCTACAATTTAACGTGGGTTAGTATCTAGTTATGAGTAATAATAATCAATGGAGTATACTTTTTAGATTTGAGACGGATCCGGATATACGGGGTTTTTAGGGGTATTCGGCTCCGCCTCCGAATCCGACGGATAATTAGTTTTGACAAACAGATCCGGCTCCGGTTACCCCGGATATCCGGGTTTCGAATATCCATGAAAATCCGGATATTCGCGGATAGCTGGATCCAGAGTGATTTCAAAAAAGGATTCCGGCCACTGGTTTTATTGTCGTGGTAGTGAGTCTAGGGTTTCACGGCAGCGGAGGTTATGGTGCAATTTACAGTGTCGACATATCCCTGAGGTCGTGTAGTCAAGATCTGTGGCGGTTTGCTTCCGCCGGATTTCCTAGATCTGGTTTGCTTTGAGGACTGCAACCAGAATTTGTGGATAACTCGAGATGGTGGTGATGGGTCGTCGTTGTGGTAGAGGAGAAGTGATTTCGTTCTGTTGGATCTGCTCGCTCGCGGTCAATGAACATGATTTATGGGTGAAGTTTTCTCTCGGTTGTCTCTGGGTTGGTGTTTGTTGTTTACGGGAGAGAAAAAGAGACGATTATCGTTTCATAACCTTATAGAAATTAGGTTTTAAGGGTTTCAAAGCACAACACGATCCATTACAATTAAATGTTAGGCCCTTTAACTAATAGATCCATTAACATGTATTGTTGGTGGATCCCGGATATCCGATCCAAGATTTCTTCACTATCCGGATTCAGATCCGTATCCGGCCAGATCCGAAAATATACTATCTAAATCCGGATCTAGACCACCCAGATATCTGTTTTTTTGGATCCGATCTAGGATCGGATAACAGATATCCGCAGATCCCGGATATTTGTCCCAGGGGTAGTACTTTTGGGCAAAGAAACTGAAACGTTCCAATAACTCTATTTTTATTTTGTATTGTTAATTTTTCACTAGAAAAAAGTAAAAAAAGTATATTTTAAAAATATGATTTTAGTTTTTTTTACAAGAAAAGTGAATCATCACACATACATACATGAGATGATCATAAATAAAGAAAAATAAACCATCAGAACAAATAAATAATAAATTAATCATAGAATTTTCTGTATTAACATGTATGAATAATCCTAAACATTAAACTATAAGAGTCAAATGGAGTATTAAGACAGACGAGTAAAATAGTTTAATACTTTACAAGAAGGAGATCTTAAAGTAAATATAACATCATTATTATCTATGGCAGTGTAGTAATCTCACCGTCTTGCGTATCTATAAGTCTTCTTTCTTTAACATTTTGTAACCCTGTGAAGCGTTTTGAACCAAACCCAACCTGGAAAAATCCTTCCCCTGCTAAACTCTACAACACCTAAGAATTCCTCTCCCCCACCTGTTTATCCCATACCATCATAAAGGAGTCTTGAAAGAGGTTACTATCCACCCCCAGAAAGCGAATCTGAGCTCCTGAACTGATTCAAGCAAACTCCTTATCCCTTTTGGATGCCTCACAAACCCTTCGGTCCAAAGACTCTAATTCAGTAACTGTCCATTATTGTTCTGTTGTCAACCCAACTAAGAGTGCAGCCAGACGACAAAGAGTTATCCAAGGCGAATCTAGACAACTTATGAGTACTACGACTAATAGAATTATCACCTCTACGGTCTCCTTTGTCCAAAATGCTTCCCCACCAAATTGTTCCCCAGGGGATCAAGCCTCAGAGTTAGGAAATAAGCCACTTCTAGAGGATCCTTCACAAGCAAAATAAACTGAAATTATCACCAGAAGAGGAAGGGGAAGACCTCCACTAGCAAAACCACCAACAAAAACTCCCCTCAGACTTAATGGAGTCAAGAGCCAAAAGAGGAACCTCGTATAGAACTCTCCAAAGAAGATTAATGGCGCAAAGCAGAACCAAAAGCAACCTACCTCAAAATCCGGAACAAGTAAAGGCAGAACCCTAAGTGATCCATCCTCTCAATTGGGGGATGCTTCCGCATCAAACCCTGCTAAATCAAAGAGCCAAAACTCGTCAAACCCTAAGATAACTATAACACCGTCCTCAAAGAAAAGACAGGGTGGATTTTCAGAATCCGCAAACTACTTTTTCTAAGGTTTGTGAGCTGGAACTGTTGTGGGTTGGGGAACCCCATGACAGTCCAGAGGCTGAAAGACATAAAGAAGAAAGTATTTCCTGACCTTATTTTACTCAAGGAGACAAAAAAACCATTCAGATATTGTCCTCTAATTGCTCCATTGGATAGATTACCCCTCTCACCACCTGGTTCCCCCTCTCTCCAGGGACGGGTAGCCTAGCGCTTTTCTGAAAACAAAATATTGAAGTTGAGATACTAAGCTCTTGCCAAAGTATTACAGATACCAGAACAAAAGCCAAAGGAAGGTATTTTTACTCAACCTTTATGTATGGTGAACCTAATAGATCCAAAAGGGTTGCAGTGTGGGAAACTCTTACAACACAAATGGATTCTAGATCGACGCCTTCGTTTCTCACATGAGATTTTAATGATATTATCAATAATAATGAGAAATTCGGAGGCACTTCCAGACCAGAAGGATCTTCCTATGACTTGAGATCCCTCATGTCCACCTGTGCTTGTATGATCTTCAACATAGAGGAATTTTTTTTTATCATGGAGAGGAAAGAGATATACATATCTCGTCAGATGCAGACTTGACAGGACTATGGCAAATAGTAAATGGACTATTGTTTACCCTTCAGAATGTAGTGAGTACCTGCGGTTTCAAGGTTTTGATCATCGTCCCCTAGTATCCTCCTTTGATTCTGTTAAAAAGAAAACAAGAGGCTTGTTTAGATATGACAGGCGGCTAAGACAAAATCTAGAGGTCAAAAAGATTATCATAAAAGCTTGAACCTGTTGTCCCAATGCTGATGTGTAGAAACAATTTCAAGTTTGTCACTCTGCTATCATTGCCTGGACTAGAGAACAACAAACCAATAGTCAGAGATGCATTAACGACCTGAGAGATCAGCTTAAGGAAGCTATGACAGATAATACTTGCTTGCAAGAAGATAATGATTCCTTGAACCATAGACTATTGGGCGCATATAAAAAAAAAAAAGAGTTCTGGAGATAGAGAAGCCAACAACTTTGGTTGGCACATGATACTTCCATGCTGCTACAAAAGGAAGAAGATCCATAAAAAAACATATATGTGTTAGAACCAGAACCAGGAATAGCTGTCTATGAGGAAAATGAGATTGTGGCTACAATTGCAAGCCATTACCAAGATATGTTCAGCTCAATTGATTGCTCCAGGCTCAATATAGTACATGAGGCATTACACCACATGTGACTGCAGAAATGAATGAAGCTTTAATCAAAATACCATCTCAGGATGAGATCAAACAAGCGTGATTTGCAATTCACACTAACAAATTCCATGGCCCTGACAGGTTCTCTGCGAGTTTTTTTTCCAAAATAATTGGGACACAATGGGAGATAAGGTGATCTCAAAAGTCCAATCTTTCTTCATTATTGGATCCTTGCCCCTGAAAATCAGTAACACCCATGTTAGATTGATCCCAAAGATAACAAGCCTCAAAAGAGTTTCTGACTAGACCTATAGCACTATGCTCATTTATTATAAAATCTTTGCCACACTGCTATTAAAGAGACTACAACCGATATTGCAAACATGTATTTCCTAAAATAAATCAACTTTTGTTCCTGGCAGAGCAATCACATATAACGTTATGATCACACATGAAACCCTGCATTACCTGAAAAATTCTGATGCTAGAGAGAGGTGGTTCATGGCAGTGAAAATTGACATGAGTAAGACATACGACAGAATAGAATGAGATTTTATAAGGACAACCCTAGATAGATTGGGTTTCCACCAGCAGTGAGTCACTTGGATCATGCAATGTATTATTACGGTCTCCTACTTTTACCTTTTGAACGACCAAGCAAGAGGGCTAGTTAAACCGTAAAGAGGCATCAAATAAAGCGACCCCCTCTCGCCTTATATCTTTATTATTTGCAATGAGGTCCTGTCAGGATTATGCAACAAAGCTCAAACTCAAGGAAAATTAACAAGAATCAGGGTAGCAAAAGGAAGTCCACGAGTGAATCATCTTCTATTTGCAGAAGACACCATGTTCTTCTGCAAATCTGATCAGAGCAGTTGCAACCAATTAAAGCAAATCCTACAAATATATGAGGCATATTCGGGTCAAAAGATTAATCAAGAGAAGTCCTCTGTCACTTTCTTAGTCAAAACAAGAAATAAAACAAGAGAAATAGTAAAAAAAAAAAAAAAAGAGCTAGGTATCTGCAAGGTATGAGGACAAGGGAAATATTTTGGTTTACCTGAGCTCTTAGGCATGAAGAAGAAGGACCTTTTCAGCTTAATAGTTGACAGAATTAAGCAGTGAGCTTAAATCTGGTCCTCAAGATTCTTGTCCTTGTTTGGGAAAATGACACTCCTCAAAGCAGTCTTGTTGGCTATGCCTTCATATACGATGTGTTGTTTTAAACTCCCCAACTCCTTGTGCAGCCATATCCAATCTGCCTTAATCCATATCTAGTGGGACGAGAAACCGAACAAAAGAAAAATGTGTTGGATCTCTTGGGACAAAATGATCAAATCGTTTAAAGAAAGGGGATTGGGTTTCAAGGATATCCAAGCCTTCAAAAACGCCTTGCTGGCAGAGATTAGCTGGCGCATCCTCTCCCATTCATCATGCCTCCTTGCAAAGGTCCTCTTAGGCAAATATTGTAACTCTTCCTCCTTTCTTGAGTGTAACGTTCTAAAGAATACATCACATGGATGGAGAAACATCTACATTGGAAGAGATTTACTTAAGACCAATCATGGGAAAGTAATTGGCAACGGGGAGTCAATACCTATTTGGAGACTACCTTGGTTTTCTCTGACAAAGCCTATTACACCATATTGTCCACCAATCTTTCACTGTGTCTGACCTCATATTACCATACTCCCGGGAATAGAATTTGCCACTCATCCAACAAACTTTCCCACATCATGAAGATGACATCTTAAAGTTGAGACCAAGCAAACAAGGTGGTTCAGATTCATGGATGTGGCTTCCAACAACAAATGGGGTATACTCTACAAAATTTGGATATTATGAAGCACTTAAAGCTAAATCTTTTGATCCCAAGATGAAGTCAACCGATCCACAAACCAGAAGTGATGACTCGTTTAATTGGAAAGCCAATATTTGAAATCTCAGAAGCTCACCTAAAACGAAGCTTCTCCTATGGAAAGCAGCCCAACATGCATTACCAGTGGACAAGAACCTGATGACCAGGCATACCAATGAGAATGTCAATTGCCCACACTGTGGAGAGACCAAAACTGAGGTACACCTCTCTTTCCAATTCTCATTTGCCTCACTAATTTGGAAATTGGCTCTTTTCAAGGAATCAATGCACCCTGAAACAATCCAATCCATGGAGAAAGGCATAAGCACCATAGTTAAACTCACGTGTCTCCCGCCTACGAGAATCGAAAAAGGACTTTTAGCCACTTGGATCTTTTGAACAATTTGGACAGCTCGGAATAGATTGATCTTCAATAAAGAACAAAATCAGGCAGAAGAAGCCCTGCTTTTAGCCATCTGTAGATCTAAGGAGTGGCATGAAGCGCAATCGACACAACCTCCGACCAAACTTATCCCAAAACCGCCAAGATCTGTCCCACACCAAACCTTGTATCAGAAATGCTATACAGACGCTGCTTGGAAAGTGAATGAGAAAGCGGGTTATGAATGGGTCATCAAGGATCCATCCGATAAAATCCTTCTTCGTGGCTCCTCGAATGCTTCCCATGTCCGATCAACGTCGATGGCCAAAATTTTAGCAACTCTCACAGCTTTGGGAGTTGCAATTGAATCAAGCTTCACTCGACTCCACTTCGCTTCAGACTCACAACTGTTAGTCAAAGCTCTAAATAGGAAGATTCTTCCAAAGGAACTTTACTGGATTCTATATGATACCCAAACCCTAGTTTCTCATCTTGATTTCTGCTCCTTTTCTTATGTATCGCGCAATCACAATCGACAAGCAGATTCACTTGAGAAAGAGGCCCTTGTGGCTATATGTACTGAACTCTAATTTAATTAAGTATTGTTTTGTTCAAAAACAAAAAGTGTCAGAAAAATGAATCATCAAACATACATGAGATGATCATAAATAAAGATAAGTAAACCATCAGAATAATAAATAATAAATTAATCATATAATTTTCTATCTTAATATATGTGAATAATCTTAAAGATCAACCTATAAGAGACAGATGGAGTATTAAGATATACAAGTAAAATAGTTTAATACTTAACAAGAAGAAGATCTTAAAATAATTATAACATCATCACTATCTCTGGCATTGTACTAATCTCACTACCAAAAAAAAAATCAACACTAATATAAAAGTACTCTCTCTATTTTACAAAGACTGTTATTTTGACATATTTTACAAAAATTAAAAAAATATTAAATTATACATATATGTCACTATTTAATAAGTAAGTAATGGTTTAATTAGCTTTAAATTAGTGATAAACCTAAGAAATTTAGTGTAAAAAGTACATACAAAATAGAAAAAGACATTCTTTGTGAAACAACAATAAAATTTTAGAATAACATTTTTGTGAAACAGAAGAAGTATAATAGTTTCTTATGAACACCATTGAAAACATATGTAGTTTCTTGTTTTTTTTTATTATAGCAGTAATCGAATAGTGTACTACTCCATCTGTTTCATAATAAGTTTTAAAACATAAGTTAAGAAAATTTAAAGGTGTTTTATTAAAAAGTGTATGGAGCTTTGTAAGGATGACACATCGGAGGTGTATTGAAACCATGATTTTAGAGGATTTTATGGGATTTAGGAACTTTAGGATTTTGAGTGATTTAATGAGAGTTTTTATGATATTTTGTGTAATTGTTAAATATTTTGTTTTGTGAGTTTATGAGATTCAAAGGGATTTTGCTGGGTGATTTTAAAAGACTTTAGAAAAAAAAGGATTTGATGAGATTCAAAAAGATCCAATATAGTTTATCTCCTCTATTACCAATCTCTTGCATCTAGATGGAAAAATCGAGACTTTTATATATATAACAAAGAAAAACAGAATCTAAAAAATGAAAACTAAGATTCTTTGCGAGAAGAAAGAGAAAAAAAGTTAGAGGAGAAAGGAAAAAAGTGAAAAAAAAAAATTTCAGTCATACTTTCTGAGAAAGAGAGGAGGAAGGAGAAGAACATGTATGTGAATGGATTGAAAGACTCGTAATTTTCTTATGTTTTATTTGTTTTCAGATTTTTCTTTCTTTGGAAAAGCTTTTTTTTACGTCCGTTACAATGGTTCTTTTTTTGTAAAACAAATATCTTAAATATCATCTCTAGAGGTGTGATATTATAAGTTGGATTTATAGTGTAAAAAGTATCCAAAATCTCCCAAAATCATTGTTATGAGTTTTAAAAAAATATATAAAGTTATGTTTTCAATAACAGTTGATTTCATATGATTTTAAAAAATTGATTTTATAAAAATCTCATTTTCAATAACAGGAGATTTAGAAAGAGAATTTAAAATTCTAAGTTGAATAACATGTGATTTTAAACAAAATCCAAAATCCTCCAAAATCATGTTTTGAATATATCCCTTATCATCTTTTTCTTCAGAATGATTCCCCTATTAATATATAGGGATATATTATCTATAGGGTATTGGCATATTGCAAGTATTTATAAGGTATGTTATATAATTTTAAAGGTTTATAAATTTTTATTAAATATGTATATTGCAAATCTTTATTAAGGTATGTTATATAAGGTATTGTAAATCTTTATAATTAAGGCATGTTATATAAGGTTATCTAAATCTTTATAAGGCATTGTATAGAGCCATAGAGGGTAAGACTCATCCAGTCATCGTTGACTTCGACTAATATAACGAATCTTCAATCTTCAACCATTAGATCACCACGATTAGTTAAGGATAGTCTTTTCCTATAATTTTGTGTTTTTGTTTTTCTTTATTTAACTTTCTTAAAAGGGTTTGAATTTGTTGCTCTTTCTCTATTATAAATAGCCAGCCCATCAAACCCAAGAGAGCATTAGGGCTATAACATTCCATCAAGGCCATGAACAAGCTAACTTGTATCTTCCCTCTCCTCTTTCTCATCCCCCTCTTAGCCTCATGTGCCGAAAAAAAACAGGTTCCTATTATTATTATTTTTTTTCTTTTCAGATTCAGAATAATCATCTCTACACTTTAATGTTCACTGATTCTCAATTCCAACTATGCCTTGATTTTCATACCAAAAACAAAAAAAGCTATGCATTGATTTGTTACCATATGGGGTCATAATTCTTAGTCAATCCTCACATTTTCATGACATCTTTTTTTTCGGTAGGTGTATATAGTCTATTTTGGAGAACATAAAGGTGATAAAGCCTTACATGAAATAGAAGAACATCATCATTCTTATCTTCACTCTGTTAAAGAATCCGAAGAAGAGGCTAGAGCATCGCTCTTGTATAGCTACAAACATAGCATCAATGGCTTCGCGGCTGAGCTAACCCCGGACGAAGCCTCTAAACTAGAAAGTAAGTAAATAAATAAAAATAAAACCCGTCTGATATTTTGTTACGGCTAAAAAAGAGTACTAAAACCCAATTCTGTTTTTTTTTGTTTTTTGTCAACAGAATTGGCAGAGGTTGTTTCGGTATTCAAGAGCCATCCAAGAAAATATGAAGCACATACTACACGGTCATGGGAGTTTGTAGGATTGGAGGAGGAGGAAACCGATGACATTGATGCACGACCTCTAAAAAACGATGTAGATGATCGGTTTCGTGTCGGGAGAAAGTTTTTAAGGAAGGCCAAACATGGTGATGGTATCATCGTCGGTGTTCTCGACAGTGGTAAGTTAAGCTGTCTCTAGCTACTAATTTATTTAGAATATGATTGTTTTCTGTTTGTTATAAAGTGAGAAAATAGATTTTCATTAACTGATTTATTAATTTTTGGGGTAAGTGCAAAACTAAAAATTATAGTTAAGTTCATCATGGTTTATTTGGATAACATGAGTGGAAAGAATAAAATTGTGGTTATTCATGTGAACGTTTGTGTTTTCCTTACTTTTTGTATTATCCTTTGTCTTCTACTTCCTCACGCACATAGTTCACATATAAGCGCCGCGATAAGAGCCATAAGATTAGTTTTCAGAATTAAAAAATATGATTGATTTGGATTCTGAGAATAATCACTGTTTCTTTTGATGAGAACGTACACCGAAACTTAAATGGACCTAACTCCAACGTTGATAGTTGAATTATTACGTGACTAGAGAAAAAGAGTTGCGTTACGGTCAAGAATTCAAGATTCAAGGAAATTTTTGTAATTTATATTTTTAGAATCGTTAGTTGCATCTCATTATTATATTAATCCATCATTATTGAGAGAATGATTTTGTTTTTTTTTTTTTTTGGGGAAATAAAAAAAGGTGTGTGGCCAGAATCAAGGAGTTTCAGTGACAAAGGAATGGGACCTATTCCAAAGTCATGGAAAGGAATCTGCCAAACCGGAGTTGCCTTTAACTCTTCTCACTGTAACCGGTAAGAGATATTTTTCCTGTTTTTTTTTTCTCTTAGAAAATCATCTTAGTAAATCTTCATTTATTTTACTAAACATGTTGAGTTTTTAGCTGCATATCTATAATTTCTATGTTTTGATTATCAAACAAATAGGTAGAGATTCTTTTGATATAGAGGATGTTGGCATCTGCATATCTTCAATTCTATAATTTAAATCAATTATTCATATATTTTAAATCTAGAAAAGCCAAATATATAAAACCAGAAAATTACAAATTTTAGCCAAAAACCACGAAAAAACACATACACACCATAACTAGAACATGTATGTATGAATTATAGGTCGAAAATAGATTTAAAGTAAACTATACGTCCATATCACCAATTGGTTCTTTAGCAAAGATCCAAAGAACCTCATGCTTGCTGCAAGAATCTTCTTTTTATATATGATGATGTGATATGTTGTTCTATATTGATCATTAAATGAATCCCTTTACATATATAGTAAACAATTGTATAATTATGTAGAATAAAAACCTAAGCTTTTGACTGCTACAATGACAGAATTCTGAAAATTATTTCACGACTTTAATTTTAGTAGAAACTCATACTATTTTAGTATAACATAGATTTTTTTTTTTCAAGATTTAGCAAACATTTCCCACATACGAGTATAGTTTTGAGTTCCACTGTCCGAAACATTAGGTCACAGTCTCAATGTTTTGTTCGGTTGCGATAATTGATCACCAACTTTTAAGCTTGCGTATCATCATCATTCACGAGAGCCACCTTTAATTATTATTCTATTCTCTGTTAGTAATATAAAACTATTTATATACAATGAATTATTTTCCCTGGCAGACCCTGTAACTGTTCACTTATGTAAGCCTGCCATCAAAACCATACAAATAAAACTGATTTGAAAAAACAGATATTTATATACTGGCTATTTTATGTGCATGAAACCGAAACTTTGATAATTGATTGTTATATGCAAGCTTTGGTATTATGTGTAAGGGACAAAAACTTATTTGCTTCTTTCTAGATAATATTGTACACCCGTGACTTCTCACCCTTGTTTGTTTTATCATCAATTCTTATGTTTGTAATATCAGTGTGTGCCCGAGTTTATGTGTCTATATATTTTTGTTGGAGGCATCTCAAATGTTTAAAGACTTGAATAAAGAATTAAATTTTATAAAACACTTAGTATCCTGTAGAAAATAAATCACGTTTCCAACTTATTATTGTGATTTCTTAATTGTTCAAATAATTACTAATTTTGCAAGCTAAAAAAATATATTTTTTCCACTAATTACAGGAAAATTATTGGAGCGAGGTATTACGTGAAAGGATACGAAAAGTATTTCGGAGCGTTCAACGTTACAGCAAACAAAGACTTCTTGTCACCACGCGATCCCGACGGACATGGATCCCATACAGCCTCTACTGCCGTTGGTCGTCGGGTCTACGGTGCATCAGCACTCGGCGGTTTTGCAATGGGCTCGGCCTCGGGTGGTGCACCATTATCTCGTCTAGCTGTTTACAAAGCTTGTTGGGCCAAGCCCAACGAGGAAAAAGTTGGTGGAAATGTCTGTTTACAAGAAGACATGCTTGCCGCGATCGATGACGCGATCGCTGATGGTGTTCACGTAATCAGCATTTCGATCGGAACGACCGATCCTTTGCCGTTTCAACAAGACGGAATTGCGATTGGAGCGTTGCATGCCATTAAAAGGAATATTGTGGTTGCGGCTAGCGCTGGGAACTCAGGGCCAAAGGCTGGGACTTTGTCGAATCCGGCACCGTGGATTATCACCGTTGGAGCTAGTACTCTTGATCGGGCTTTTGTTGGCGGCCTTGCTCTTGGTAATGGCTACACAGTCAAGGTAATTAGACAACAACTAAATACTTAAAAAAAAAGAGACAATTATGTGTTACATTTTTGTATAATATATAGTTTATTTTTTGTTATGTAGACGGAGTCGATAACGGCATTTAAAATGGACAAATTTGCGCCTCTTGTTTACGCTGCTAACGTGGTTGTTCCCGGCATTGCACTGAACGATTCATCGTAAGATCTGCTCGCTCTCTTATTAATTTCGATCGTTGATCTTATTTAATTATATATTTGACTTAACGATCTCTTTTTTTTTTGTGTGCAGGCAATGTCTACCGAATTCACTAAAACCGGAGCTTGTGGCTGGTAAAGTGGTATTATGTTTAAGAGGAGCCGGTCCAAGAATCGGTAAAGGTATAGAGGTAAAACGAGCCGGAGGAGCCGGTATGATTCTTGGAAATGCCCCGGCTAACGGTAATGAAATTCCGTCGGATTCTCACTTTGTTGCGACTGCCGCTGTTACCCCAACCGTGGTCGAGAAAATTCTAGACTATATCAAAACCGATAAAAACCCGATGGCTTTTATTAAACCGGGGAAAACGGTTTACAAATACACAGCAGCTCCTTTGATGACCGGTTTTTCTAGCCGTGGTCCAAACGTGGTAGATCCCAACATTTTAAAGGTAAACTTCTTTGTATGTTTTGTTAAATTCAAACAAAACCGAAATGTCTCATAACTGATATTAACCGGTTTGATAATTCTTTTTTGCGGTTTTAACAGCCGGATATTACTGCACCTGGACTGAACATACTGGCTGCATGGAGTGGAGCAGATTCACCAAGCAAAGTGTCAATAGATCAAAGAGTTGCAGATTTTAATATTTACACAGGGACTTCAATGTCTTGTCCTCATGTTTCTGGTGCAATTGCTCTTCTCAAAGCCATTCATCCCAAATGGAGCAGTGCTGCTATAAGATCTGCTCTTATGACCACTGGTAAACAAAAATATTCATGGTTATTTCATTCGTTCGGTTAAGTTAAACCAAAATCTTTTAATTTGTATTCGGATTTATTTAAATTTGTGTATTTGTTTTGTTAGCTTGGATGACTAACGACGAGAAGAAACCAATCCAAGACACTAATGGTTTACCTGCAAACCCATTTGCACTTGGGTCAGGACATTTCAGACCAACCAAAGCTGCGAATCCTGGTTTAGTCTACGATGCATCATACCGAGCTTACCTTCTCTATGGCTGCTCGGTTAATTTCACCGATATTGACCCGACATTCAAATGTCCTAGTAAAATCCCACCCGGTTACAATCTCAACTACCCATCGATCGCGATCCCGAATCTAAACAGGACAGTGACCGTTAAAAGAACGGTTACAAATGTTGGAATTGGTAACTCAACAAGCACATACGTATTCAACGCTAACCCGCCATCAGGTGTTTCGGTTGAGGCTATACCGAATGTGTTGGTCTTTGACCGGATTGGTCAGAAGCAGCGGTTTAAGATCGTGATTAAACCACGGACGGACCTGGTGTTGAATGCGACTGAAAAGGGTCAATACCAATTTGGATGGTTTAGTTGGGCAGATAGGGACCATGTTGTGAGGAGTCCAATTGCTGTTTCCTTAGCTTGATTGTTGTTTGCTTATTTGGTGGTGGTATTTTTAGTTGGTTTGGATTTTATAGCGGTCAAAAGTGAAAGAAATAGAAACTCTTTTTTCTAATCACTCTATAGACTCCATTTGTTTAATAAATCAAAGAAGCATTGTCATCGTTGTTACTTGTGAAGCTGGTAGAAGAAGAAACCACGTATCGTTGTTACTGATCACGAGTTAAACAAGAAGCTTAACCACTTGGTTACTTGTAATATTAACAAACTAAAATAAAAATATTTATATATGCCAAAAATTATGTGATGCGAAACACGGTGTGGTCTCTTGACAAAATTTCATAAGTGATACAAGAAAAAAGTTCCTCATAACTAAAATTCATTTTAGACTTTTAATTTTTGGGTTTATAGTTGATATACTAAGCTCAAATGTATTAACATAGTGCTTTTAGTTTAGTACGTAGAATTATGAATTATTTAAAAAAAAACACAAAAAACGAATTATTAATTATGAATTAAATTAAAAATTAAGACTAAATAAAGAAAATATATTACATATTCAGATTATTCATCATCTTCTCATGTACTAACGAATTATGATTTAAATTAAAAACTAGGACTAAAAATAAAGAAAATTTAGTACATATTCAATAAATCATCTTTTCATGTCATACAAACCGATGATGTTTATGTAAATCATGTTTATTTAAAGTTTTTGGTATTTATCGATATTTGAAAGTTTTATTTATGATTTGGATTGGATTCAGGATGAACAACAAGAATTAGATTTTAGAATCTTAGAGACATTATTATTTTGGAATCGAGGCTCTATTAAAATATATGGCCTTTGAGTTTTTCACGTTTCGTGAATAATACACAATAAAATCATGGCAGAGCTCTCAAAAATTGGTACACTTATTAAATGTTTGATATGATTAATTTTTAAGGTTAACGATGAAAATCTTTGTCTATTCTGTATTTTATGTTTTTGCATTGATCAGATTTACATTAACTTTTCTGTTTTTCTCTTTGGTTTGCAGGGAGCTCTTCAATGAAGGGTTGAACTGCAGCCTTGAAAAAGTGTATTACAATTATTTATCCAAAACAAATATGTTTAATGATACTTTTCCATTTTTTGAACTTAAATTGAACTAGAATTAAATTAAAGTCCAACTGAATCAAACCGTACATACATCGAATCGAACTGTTATTAAATAATCTCCCATTTACTTTTGTGCCTCATATAGTTACTATTATGAAGTTGAAATTTTTTCTAAGCGAGTATTTTAAGATAACTCTGGGGATGTTATTCTATACATTTTGAAGTATATTTGATGTTAAAAATATGATTTTTAATTTTTTGGAATTATATTAATAATAAAAATTATGGTTTACACAATTCTAAGATATAGAAATGGACTAAAAACCCCCACAATAGTTTGTAACTCTGTTGTATTTGTTATTACAATCATTTACATTTAAATCGGATAAATTTAATCGTATAATTGGCTTAACTCTATTGCATGCTATGTTTTTTCTCCTATTACTTGTTATGGAAGATATATTAGTGTATTTATTTTGTGGTGTATTTTTGTAGTTTACAAATTTAATCATCTAAATTTATATAGTTTGTGTTGTTTTTACATTATTATTTGTTTGTTTCCTTTTGTAAATTATCTATTCTTTTTAATAACAAATCCACGTATGTCAAAGTAAATAGACATATTTTTAGTTTATTTTAGTTGTTGTTATTTAAATACTATACTTATGTTAAATTGTATACAACGTTTATAAGAATTATGTTAATTGTCAAAGTTATTTTAAAAGTTATAGATTATTTAGTTTTCTTTAATTTAAAACATTTGTTTTTTGATCTTAAACATTGTTTAATTTGTCATTAGTGTTCTTATATGTAAATCTTGAGAGACAATGAACCTTTCTTATCATAAGCCAAAATTCAAACACTGCAATCATCATTATGAAAAGGAGATTTTTTTTTTGATAATACGTAACTGATTTACTCTAGTTTATGTATGATTCAGTGCTTCATAAAAAGAGTTTATCTTCCAATCACGCTTGAGAGATTACTCTAGAAACAAAAAAAATACTTACTTGTTGCGCTTACAAAGCTCGAGAAATGATTTCTTTATTTGTCCTCAATTTTTCATAGTATTTATATTTACATACCATTATATTTTTTTAAAAATGACACCCAAAATTTAATTCTTTTATTTTCTTTATAACTTAATTGTATCACTTACACCCAAAATTTAATTCTTTTATTTTCTTTCTAACTTAATTGTATCACTTACTCACATTTTCATAAAATTTTAAGAACTCTTGATTCATATGGTGAGATAATATAAAATTCAAATTATAACAATTTCTATATGTTAAATCTTAATTATTATAAAANATATGTCAAATCTTAATTATTATAA
>NC_025695.1:31439000-31475354 GCF_000633955.1 Camelina sativa
TATATTCAAATAAAACTGAAAAATATATACTACACAAATAAAATTTAGATCTCAAATAATAATTTTACAGATAAATATTATAGATTTTGTATATATAAATTATAGTAAAATTATTTAATAATTATTTTAATCTGCATATAGTGCGGATTGTTATTTAGAATAAAATAAACTGCTAAAATGATGTTAGATTACAAATAATAAGTAACCAATATGTTTAAAGAACTTTGTGTCCCTTAATGAAGAAAATATCAAGTTCCCTCAATTCATCAAAAGTTCTAAAACTATCAAATCAAATCAGAGACACATGAAAGAAACCATATAAGTATATATATACACATAAGATGGAAACAAAAATCACATAGATCATCCTATCATAGTATTTCAAAGGCGACAGCCTCAAACGTAACTTGCTGAGCCGAATTAACTTAAGAAAATTTTCAGATTATTCGAGTTGATCAACCAAAACACAACAAAGGTTTTTCCCAAAATCAACAATAGATTTTTCCTCCGACTCTATACATAATATTCATGATAAAAAAAAGTTTGTAACGAATTTAGAAATTTCTTGTAGCCAAATTCTGACACATAAAAACAAACAATAAAATTAAGGGATATGTGCGTTTTGCTTGAAAGCAGCAACACTGGTGGGGCTATTTTCTTTATATTATTTGCACAAAAGTATTTATTTATCTGATATGTAACCTTATAGTTAGAAAAATTACAAATTTACAATCCAATTGATAATTTTGTAGAAATTTACTGATCAATACAATAAAACTAGGATGTGTTTCTCTTCAATAGAATTTTTTTTTCAAGTTTTATATAAAAACAAAACTGTTTAAGTGTTGGAGAGCTTTTAAATGACAAAAGTTATATTATGTTTAACATATGTACAAGTGGAATAGAAGAAAAAAAATTATTAAATATTCAAATTCATTATTCTTAACTTATCTTCTGATCACATCTCCATTAACTTTTTTTTTATGGTGTTTTAATATGTAGGTGTATATTGTTTATTTTGGAGAACATAAAGGTGATAAAGCATCATGAAATTGAAGCTCATCATCACTCTTATCTTCAATCAGTTAAAGAATCCGAAGAAGATGCCAAATCTTCGCTATTGTATAGCTACAAACATAGCATCAATGGCTTCGCGGCTGAGCTAACAGCGGACCAAGCATCTAGACTCAAAGGTACGTAAACGCTATTAAAAAAAAAAAAAAACCAAATCAAAGGTTCTATTTTGCTATGACTAAAAAGGGTGTTATACTGTTATATAAAACTCGATATTATATTCATATATTTCTTTTTATATAGGACTCAAAGGAGTTGTATCGGTGTTCAAGAGCAATCCAAGAAAGTATAAGATCCATACGACAAGATCATGGGAATTTGTAGGGTTAAAGGAGGATGAAGGTGAAGATTATCGTGGTGATGGTGATGGTCGACGTCACAAATATGATGTGAATGACCGGTTTCGTGTCGGAAGAAAGTTTTTGAACAAGGCAAAACACGGCGATGGGGTCATAGTTGGTCTTATCGATAGTGGTAAGTTTCTCCACAAATTAGATTATTTTTTTCATGATCATTGTTATTTTCATAAATTTTCATTTTAAATTTTGAAACTAAAGCTTTCTAAGAAGTTTATTTTCCATATCTTTCACCAAATATTTTCTGCTAACAATTATATCTTAACTATAAAAATAGATAAATTCGGTTACCAAAATCCTTTAGTTTGTTGGTGGGTTTTCATATATATATTTTAATTTCCGTATTTTCTCATTATTTTCCATATATATTTTATGTTCGTTAACCATTTTGAATAAGTAGTTCATACTTTGTCGTTATCTCTTAAACCATGCATGCAAAATAGATAAAACTCGGTTACCAAAATCTTTAAAGTATTTAGTTTGTTGGTGGGTTTCCATATCTAAATAGTACGTAGATTAATGTACACCTGAGAAATAATCAAAATGTTCTTTTGAATGGAAACATATATACTACTACTAACCACTCTATCTCTTTGGACTTTAGACGTTAATATTTGGTTTATAAACGTAACTATAAAATGGGATTGCATTTATGAGATCTTGTTTCAATGAAAAGATTGGTTCTATATTGTTATAGTATTAATTATGTTGGTATAACTGGGATAACGACAATTTGTTTATTCCGTGGGGGGAGATAATAGGGGTGTGGCCAGAATCAAGGAGTTTCGATGACAAAGGAATGGGACCAATTCCAGAATCTTGGAAAGGAATCTGCCAAACCGGATTTGCCTTCAACTCTTCCCACTGTAATCGGTAAGAAAACTTATTTATTTCCTTAATTAATAAAGAAATATCTTCATTATTTTACTTGAGTTTAATAATGAAAACTTTTTTGATTTCAAGTTCGGTTAAGACAAAGCCATCCAAGTTTGGTTCGCAGCTAGATTCTACTAAATAATTTTATATCAGACTGTTTAAAGTTTTTTCCAACATAAGCTTTGTAAAACGTTTATTTTTCTTTTGAATATAATTTAATATTAAATTCAAAAAAAAAACTTTTTTGATTTCAACATGAACAATTTCACCAAAAATCTCAAGATGCCATGTGATCACTAAAAATTGATCAAACAAACTTACAAATTGATATATATGCTGAGGAATTAACTTATAACTCATCGCTTGACCAAAAGTTTTTCATAAAAATTAAATATAGTCTCCTAATATGTGCACTAGTTTAGTTTGATACCCACAAAATAACCAGCTACGGTTAAAACTTTTAGACTATCAAATGGAGTATTTTAGAAAGCGTTATTATTACAAATGCTAATCATCATTTTCGATTTTATCGTCATTAAATCACAGGAAAATTATCGGAGCAAGGTACTATGCAAGAGGGTACGAGAGATATTACGGACCGTTCAATGCCGAAGCTAACAACGACTTCTTGTCTCCACGAGACGCCGATGGACATGGTTCCCACACAGCTTCAACCGCCGTTGGCCGCCGAGTAAAGGGTGTTTCTGCACTCGGCGGAATTGCAATGGGCACGGCTTCAGGTGGTGCCTCATTGGCTCGTCTTGCTGTTTACAAAGCTTGTTGGACGATTCCAAACGCTGAAAAATACGTCACGAACACTTGTTTCGATGAAGATATGTTGGCTGCGTTTGACGATGCGATTGCTGATGGCGTCAATGTTATTAGTATTTCGATTGGAGCGGTTGAGCCGCAAACGTATTTAGAGGATGGAATCGCGATAGGAGCGTTACATGCGGTTAAAAGAGACATTGTGGTTGCGGCTAGTGCAGGAAATTATGGACCAGCGGGGGAAACTCTGTCGAATCCAGCTCCGTGGATTATTACCGTCGGAGCTAGTAGTCTTGATCGGTTTTTCGTCGGAGGTCTTGAACTAGGTGATGGCTATAAATTCGAGGTAATAAACTCAACATTAAATATGTTACAACTTATTATTCTTAAACCATATACATATAAAGCATGTACTTCAATTATATGTTAACTTGTATCTTATGTGAATTATGACTATCTGAAATTTGGTACGTAAATAGGGAACTATTTTTATATATATGCATTTTGGGTTATGGTTTAGTTTGAGGGTTTCGAGGTTTAGTTTTAGAGTTAACTAGGATTATACGTTAGAGTTTCGGATTTATTGATTATTATTCTAGTTTTGATATAACTTTATATTATTATTTCGATTAGTTAATTTTTTTTGATAAACTATGAAGTTAACATGAAGTTTTTAATTTTCTAGTCGGACTCATTAACGACAGTAAAGATGGACAATTTTGCTCCTCTAGTTTATGCTCCTGACGTGGTTGTTCCCTGGGGTTCAAGGAACGAAGCATCGTAAGTTTTTTTCCTTTTTAGTATAAGAAGTTTAAGATTTATTTGAACTAATTCTTTTTTTTTTTTGTGTGGTGAAGGCTATGTTTACCGAATTCACTTTCACCGGATCTTGTAAAAGGTAAAGTGGTATTATGTTTGAGAGGTTTCGGTTCAGGTTCAACGATTGGTAAAGGTCTTGAGGTAAAACGAGCCGGAGGAGTCGGTATGATATTAGCAAATTCTCGGAATAACGATGCGTTCGACGTTGTGTCTCATTTCGTACCGACTGCTTTGGTTTTCTCATCCACGGTCGATAGGATTCTCGATTACATCTACAATGACTATGAACCGGTGGCTTTCATCAAACCAGCAGAAACAATACTTTACTGTAACCAACCAAAAGATTCATTTTACCCATACAAACCGGCTCCTTTTATGACTAGTTTCTCTAGTAGAGGCCCAAATTGGGTAGATGCTAACATTCTAAAGGTAAACTCTTTTGTTCTTTTGACTTCAATTTTTGTTTTTATATAACATTAATACATTACTTGTGGTTTTCTACAGCCGGATATTATCGCGCCGGGACTGAATATATTGGCCGCGTGGAGCGGGGCAGACTCGGCGAGCAAAGATTCGATAGACCAACGTGTTTCAGATTATAGTCTTGACTCAGGAACTTCTATGGCTTGTCCTCATGTTGCTGGTGCAATTGCCCTTCTCAAAAGCATGCATCCCACATGGAGTAGTGCTGCTATAAGATCTGCCCTCATGACCACTGGTAACAAAACTTTCTGGTTCAAAATAACTAAACCGAACTCTGATGGTTATAATAAGTATTCAATCAGGTTTTCGATTCATTTTCTGTTTGAAAACGTCGGTTTAATAGTCATTGGATCATACTTTTTGGTACGATTTTGGTCCGGATAAATATACAACTAAACAGTGTACTGATGAATTGTTTTATTGTAGCTTCGATGACCAACGAAGACAACGAACCGATCCAAGACTATGACGGTTCACCCGCGAACCCTTTTGCGCTTGGGTCAGGACATTTTAGACCAACAAAAGCTGCGTCTCCCGGTTTAGTCTACGATGCATCATACGGATCTTACCTTCTCTATTGCTGCTCGGTTGGTTTAACTAATATTGATCCGACGTTCAAGTGTCCTAGTGAAATCCCTCCCGGTTATAACCTAAACTACCCTTCAATCTCAATTCCATACCTCATTGGGACAGTGACCGTTACGAGGACGGTCACATGTGTTGGACGATCAGCTAATTCAACAAGCGTATATGTCTTCAACGCTCAGCCACCGTTTGGTGTCAATGTTAAGGCTGAACCAAATGTTTTGGTCTTCGATCGTATTGGTCAGAAGAAGCAGTTTAACATCATTTTCACGACAAATCCATACGAGATTACAGGTGAGGCTCGGATGGATCGATATAGGTTTGGATGGTTTAGTTGGAGCGATGGACATCATGTTGTGAGGAGTCCAATTGCTGTTTCATTAGTGTGATTACTTCATGTTTTATTTGCTTGTTTAGGGTATTTTAATCAGTTGTGTAGACTCTTTTTTTTTGTGGCTTTAATTAAGGTTGATTTTATTGGTTTTTATTCATTATTGAGATAATTGAAAGAGATAAATTTTCTGATCATTTATCTAGCTCTCATATTAATTTCTCAATACATTTGTACTTTTTTTTTTGTGTGCTACAAAATTTTAAACCTGCCAAAGATGATCCAAGTACATGTTTCAAAGGCATCCATATATGTAGTTCTACAATATTCCAAGAATTAAAAACATGTTCAATCTTCAAGATGATATCGTGTTACCTCGGGTCATGAGTTAGTATAGCACGATTTGCCTCGCACAATTCGTCTGTTAACTAACGACGCCACGCAACCGCATTAGAAAGGGACTGTTGTGTTGTGTTGGACAAAAAACAAAAACGTGGCACTAAAGAACCCTAAAGCTTGTAATCTGACACGTGGATTGATATGAGTGGATAGAACTGGATTTAAGCGTGTAACCGCGTACACGCGTGACGTTAGACGCGCCGCTCTGGTTGTGTTTTATGGCTTTACACCGAGTATTTTCGTAAGGAAAAAAGATGGTTAGCTACTTGAAATATTGATGAATACATAGTCATATATGCTAAATATACTATTATATACTCAACTATACAAAGTATATATATTATAGGACTATATTCATAAATTATATATGTTATGCGATTAATATCATAGACATATATACCAATATACCAGTCAACAGACTACAGCGAAGACCGACATTGACTTCGGCATTGACCAACACTAACAAAAAAAATTCTAAATTAAAATAAAAAATAATAAATTATTATACCAAATAATTTATGGGTTTTTATGATCAAAAGAAATATTCTATTCAATATCGAAATATTTTTTATATATCTCTAATATATTCATTCTTATAATCAGTTACTTTTTATTTTTCAAGCTAAAGTAAATAGTTTAATAAAAATCATTTATAATTATTTTCAAGATATAAAAAAACATTTATAATTATTTTCAAGATATAAAATCATTTATAATTATTTTCAAGATATAAAAACTATTTATGATTATTTTCGAGATATATATATATATATATATAATCAGATTATTTAAATACTACAAAATCAATAAAATCAAATTCAACTACTTTCATTAGAAAATCATATACAAAATATTGAGTATATGACTCTTTACTCTAAATTTTGCATGGTAAATGTTATACAAAATTTTACACTCTTTACTTTAAAATTTACATACTCAAAATAACATATAAACAAAAAAAAATCACAATATTTACTTTTAACTTATGAACATTTTCATTTTTACCCTCTTTTACACAATTACAATATGTTAAATTAATTTTTAGAATTTTTTTTTTAAGGTTTGGGTTCTTTATTTTACATTTAGGATATATTTAGGAAATAAATAAAAAATATTTAGATATTGAATTAAATTTGTTTTTCATATCTTATATCTATTCAATATTGTAATATATAATATCTTTTAACTATTCAATATCTAAATGATTTTATATCTTGAAGATAATTATAAATGAATTTTTATATCTTGAAAATAATTATAAATGATTTTTATTAAACTATTTACTTTAGTTTGAAAAATAAAAAGTAACTAATTATAAGAATGAATATATTAGGGATATATAAAAAATATTTCGATATTGAATAGAATATGTCTTTTGATCATGAAAACCCATAAATGATTTAGTAGAATAATTTCTTATTTTTTATTATTTTAATTTAGAATATTATTTTTTTAGTGTTGGTCAACGCCGAAGTCAACGTTGATCCTTGCCGGAGTCAGTTGACCGGTATACTGGATTATATGTCTATGATATTGACCGCATAACATCATGTAGTTTATGCATGTAATCATATAATACATATACTTCGTGTAATTAAGTATACAATAGTATATTTAGCATATGTGACCATATATTCTCTAATACTTTATGTAGCTAGCTATATTTTCTCGTTTTCCTAATCATTGTGTTATTTTGTTGTTGGGGATACTCAATAAATTAGATGATCAGATCTTCATTAATAATTAAGATTCCCAATTGATAATTGAAAAAAAAAAAGTTGACAGAATAGTTTCATGCAATATTCTGCAGATTACCAAAAGAAAAAAAAAGATTCATGCAATATTTATAAAACAATAATTTATAGTAAAGTCAACAATTTTATATAGACAGTGCATTCAGTTAATGACTATAGATTAAATATCAAAATAGTTGTTTTATCTTTTAAAATCTTTTTAACAAAAAAAAAGTTTAAAGTTTTTGTTAATAAAATGCCTATATATGATTAAGTAATAATTACTTAATATGAATCAAAGCATTCTTGTAACATTTTGAGGATTTAAATATGGTAAAAGAAAGTGTAAACTTATGTTATTTTTTCTTTTAAATTTTGTAAACAATGAAAATCATAATTACACAACTATACTTAATGAATAAAATCTAAATAATTAATTGTACACGGCAGCAATGAATTTTTGAGTGATGATGAAGAATCAGATGAAGCTACCACGTATTTCACCCAAAGATATCTTAATGACGACATCACATTTCAAATACTAGATTTGCTTATACGTACACGTATTCAAACAAAAACACATGTACATTTACATTTCTATACGTAGAGCTTACGTGTATATAAGACATAAGATTCTCTATTCCAACATATGTGTCTCAATCGGTCTATAAATTTCATTATACTTCATTGTTATCTTTTCTTCTCCATCTTCATCGATCATAACATCTCTCTTAACATTCTTTTTTTTTCTTCATATTACGATGATGTCCGAAGAATATCAAGAATCAGACATTATATTTTCCGACCAAACCGTATTCCCAAACTATAACCAAGAAACTAAACTCTCTAACACTAGAAACGTCGAGAAGAGTAGAAGACGACGGGAGACGGTGGAGAAAACATCTCCGGTGAGAATCCCGACGAATAATTTCCGGTTTATGGGATGGGACACGGCGGAGGAAGATGATGACAAGACTCCTCCACACGTTATAATCGAAAGAAGAATGAAAGAGCAAGTAGCGTTTTCGGTTTGTACTCTTAAAGGAAGAGACTTGAGCCGTCACCGGAACTCCGTTCTTAGGATGACCGGTTTTTTAGAAGCTTGATTTTTACTTAACCGGCCAGTTCAATTTGTTTTATTTTCCATTAATTGATCGGTTTACTTAGAGTTGGGAGAATTTTTGTTTTCCCGTTTGGGTTTTGTATTGGATAAATCCCCGACATGTCTTTGTACTATTATCTTACTGAATTATATTATTTGGTTACTTGAGAAGAGGAGAACCTAAAATATAATGTCAAGGTTAATTACTTAAATTTGGTTTTGACTTTGCTTGCGAAGTAATTGGTTTCTTGACTTATGGATTTTGTCTTTGGTCGCATCCATTTGATTATGCAACTTGCTTGCTAACGTGAGCTGGATGTAAATATATTCTTATGGTCTCACTTGGTAATAAATAATAATACAAACGGCGTCGACTACACATGACTTAGTCACTTACAAAAGTAAATAGGTAACCCTAAGAATAAAAATGTTTAATTCGTATTTGTTTGACAATGCATATGTGTTAGATATATTTTACATATCATGTGATGAACTCGATCGATTGGTAGATATTGTTTCGATTGTATAAATTTATAATTCGATCGAGTTTTGGAACGAGTTGTCTATTAGTAGTTTTAGAAAATATTGTAACGTAGTTAATTGTAAAATAATTTTCCGTAAATGTATATACTAGCATGTTCTATATATCAAGTCATATCAATGAAAGTTGAATAGCAGTAGTCAGCATTCAACAGTAGCTACTATGAGTTGGTCTTTCTAAATAAACAAAAGAAGGAATACTTTAGTAAACAAAATGAATTGCAGACTAATTAATTAAGAAGTCAAAACTAATTAATAATTTCTTACTGTAAAGTTCGACATATTGGTTCTGCCAAGTTGAATCCATATATGTGTACGTTGGACATTTTATTAAAGAAGGTTTGCATGTTGCTTTAAGTTCAGTTCATCATCTTTCATTTAGGCCAAAAACTTAAGGGACAATAATGTTCATCGAAATTTTATAAGAAAATGGTGAATCATCGTACAGACAAGACGATTCATGGCCATGTGGTTTCTGCCATTTTGATCACAGTTGTTCTTTTTGGGATTCCTATAATTATAAGTTCTGTTGAATACACAAATGGGTTGTATACATAGTACAACTTTTTTTATTTAACTAAAAGCATATATATATATATATATAATTTATAATTCGACTTTGAATTTATAAAGTTATAAACACAATAATGGTTAGTATTTTTTTTTTTTTTCTGTTCCATACACTAAAATATTGTAAAAGTTATTATTACTTCGGAGATATGTGAGGTGGCAGCATGGTTTGCCTACATCAGCAGATGTTAGACATGTGGATTTGTAAAGGCACAGCAAATAATAGTGGTGTTTTGTGTACGGCACAGCAGTGGTGTTTTGTGTAAGGCACATATTGGGTTTGTGCATCAAACCATAACAGCTAAACATCTCACAAAGAAAAAATCACCATTAATCACAGCATCACACCGCTCAACTTTACCCCAAATCTCTCCTCCTTGGCGTCTTTCGAGTGCAATCTCCGCACACCAAATCCCTGTTGTCTTCGTCCTGTCTTTCTCTTTAGGCAAGAACACAACCAGTTTCTCACCGCAACTCATGGTATATGACCACCATAAAGATTTTGGCAGACTGAGACGACTCGGCTCAGGCTCACCCGACGTTCTCTCCACACCTCTCACCACTCCCCAACACTTGTGCTTTGTATCATACACTCTTAACTTGTTCTTGCGACAATCGTAGTAATACAACATATCATCAACGACACACGCATACTCCCACTTTTTAGAATTCAACATCTCCTCCATTTCCCATTTCCTCTCCTGTGGCTCGTAAACAAAGCTATTTAGAGAATCCCTCATGTAAATCTTACCCTCCATTACCACACAACCAGACCACAATTGACCTATCTTCACACCTGGATTCATCATCATCTCAGGCTCCCACATTTGTTTCTCTTTATTCAACACCATAACCCTCTTTGAAACCACACCTTTAGACAATTCACACTCACCAATCACGTAAATCTTCCCGTTGATGGTGCCAGCGACCGTATCATCCATAGGCTTGGGAATGCCAGCGACCGTATCATCCAAAGGCTGCACCGTGTGAGACGCACAGTCGATGATTAAGACACTCGAAGTCGCATTGGAGTCGTAAACACCACCCAAAACATATATCTTGGAACCAACCGCAACAAAGTTTCCATGAGCAGGCATAGGAGGAAGACAAGGGATAAGTACAAAGCCGTTGCGGCGGAGGACGTACCAACGGTAATCACAGGTTTTAGGGTTGTAGAGGAGTGCATAGAGACAGTGTTCGGCACAGCGTAACAATGATCGTCTCATGTATAGCTCAGGAGACGCTATGATTGATCGAAAACGTCTGGAAACGAGAGAGATTGCTGGGTAATAGGATCTTGATACACGCGCTATTATATCCACGACGATTTCATCTGGAAGTGACGCAATTGGAGATGGTCGTTTCGAGAGAGGAACGCCGCACAACAAATCCATACGAGAGAGAAAGAGAGAAACACAAAAAATCTCTAATTTTAGCTCAAATGAGCAATTTACCTACTCACCTGAATCGAATCTGGAAGATGACTTGTGAGTCTCAGTCAATAGTCAATACCGATCTGCTCTGGTTTTGGTAAAGGAGGCGAACCAGACAGATGCATGCCATAAGTCGAATGTAATGGGCCTTATTAAGCCCAGTAGAACCCACCTAAAGTTTCGATCAGAGGACTTAAACAAATATACAGATTAAGGACATGTGTATTAAGGAGAATTTCATAGCATCTTGAAACGGAACAAGAAAGAAAATCAAATCCTTAAGGGAGCCAGAAGGTTCAAAAGTAATTGTAATTTCTACCACTGAAATATTTTAAAAAAAAACTTGCATTTAATCCCAGAGGAGAAGATGGTATTACATTTAGTAGCTTAAAAAGGAGGAAGTGAAGAAGGGTTTTTCTTACGCTGCAACAAGATCTGGTGTCTCGGCTTCAACAGATAGCAAAGTGGTGTGAACTTTGTCGACCCAGCTGTCCAATTGATCTCTCAAAGCCTTGATCTGTGGAATCCCTAGTACTCTCGGTTGTGCCCATGAGACGTAAACTGTTCCATTCACTTGGTCTATGATTCCCTCAATCAGATGCACCTGAATCATACATTTTTCCACTTTAAATTCCACAGATTCATAAGCATACAAAATCATTTTATTTCTAAGTATACAAGTCGGGAGCGAAACTAGTCAACAACATTGAGTTCTCTGACTAAAATTACCCAATATGAAGCAGATACATAAACCTAGAGACACTACAAAAGCAAAAATGCATATAGTGAGGTTTACGATGCTGTTCTTAATCGAATGACAACTAGTTCAGTATCGTTACGTTGGACACTCGACAAAACTCTTTACTCGATCACAACAGTCTTCAAACTGGTAGCTGCAGATTGACGGGTAATAAAAGATAGATGCAAGGAGATACTAATACTTACAGAAAGGCTCTTCATGAGAAGGTTCTCAACATCTTCAATGGAAAGTTTAGTTCGCTCAGCAATGATACTCAAAGGAATGGTCCTGTCTTCAGCAGGTCGGCTGAAGTCCGGTTGAAAAGTAACAGAATTAGCACAATATGGTTTATTTATATGATGTGGAGTGAGATACTACTACCTAGAGAAGAAGTTACCTGAAGATGATCTCGATAAGGCAGAGAATGTTAATCTTTTCCAATAGCTTCTTCTCGTTCTCAACCAGCGCTGGTTGGGCAATCAAGGATGCGTTGTGCACGCGGCATAGTTCTTGATACTGAACTAAATCACCATGGTTGAATGCCTGGAGAATGTGGTAAAGCCATTCCACATTTGTTCCAAGGATACTTTTCAACTGTCATCAGGGTAATATACTACATGTAAGAGAGACATTTACAATTCTAAGCAGAACTATAGCATGAGAGGTAATACTACATGTAAGAGAGCCTTTCAACTGTCATTAGAGTAATACTACATGTACGAGAGCCTTTCAACTGTCATTAGAGTAATACTACATGTAAGAGAGCCTTTCAACTGTCATTAGTGTAATACTACATGTAACAGAGCCATTTACAATTCTAAGCAGAACTATAGCATGAGAGGTAATACTACATGTAAGAGAGCCTTTCAACTGTCTCTGACACTCTGTGTTGACAAACACTTTGGGCCAACCCGGAGCAACGAAACATCAATAAGAAACCTATTATCTACACCGGAAAAGTTTGCAATGGCTTATAACATGGATGAAGGATAACTTACAATGGGATGGGCTAACAGCTCCCCAAAGTTGTAGATGTTTTCTCCAAGTAGAGCGGAAAGTGACAAATCGAAAGCCAAATCCTGATAGAAACAAAAATGATCTGATTTTAGCAATTTGATTAGTGAATACAAGGAAGCTACAGTAGTTACCACTTTTTTCTCCAGTTTCCTCTAATTCTCACCAATTTTGTTATTCACTAGCTAAAAGGAAACTTCGTAACCAAAACACTAGAACAAGATACGTTAAGTTGCAGTGACATACCAGCTTAAACGATTCTGAGAGGTCTTCCACAGACGTATATGCTAGATAAAGTAGAGCACTTTTGTAAAAATCAGAAAACTCTTGACGGAACTTGTGGTACTGAGAAGACACCCAATAGAAGTTGGCATAGACCGATGGGTCAATGTCAGTCATACTATCAAGAGAGCTCTTTCCATCGTCCAAGATTTTCTTGCACTCCTTCTGATCACCTTGCTCAAGTTTGAATAGAGCTTTTTGCGTTTCTATGTAAATGATTGGCTCAGTAATCCGAGGCTCTTTAGTAGCTCTAAGTTTCTCAATCACGCTTTCAAGATAGCTAACCGCAGCTTCTTTCTCAGAGTACTGTCGGGAGACCACCCCAGCAAAATGTGCAAGCTTCAGGAGATTGATCTTCGTCTCAAAGTCAGTGATGAAATTGTGATAGAACTGAATTAACGCATCACCAGCCTGAAATCAAAACTTAAAATCAACACACGAACTTGGAAGCAATTTAAAACTGATGAATAACAAAACTTGAAAACTTACGAAGCAAGTTCAGCAAAACTATAAACCCTAACTCCTAAATTCGAAAACCCTACCATCGTCCAAATCAGATCACTAACTCCTGTTACTCCGAAGTAAACACACAGATTCTACCAAATTTGTCGAGATCTATGAACCCTAAAATCTCCAAGGAGCAGTATTAAACCCGGATAGATATGGAAACCAATCATTATAACGGAGGAGAAGCCAAAAATAAAGACCTGGAAGACAGCGAGAGCGATGAACTGTTCGAGCTTAAGGGTGAGTTGATGCCAGAGCTTTTTCTGATACAGATCTGCTATGGAATTGTACCATTCACCGAGCTCTGGATGCGCATTTTTCAGAGATTCCAAGTATTGTAGAGCAGCCATGTCGGAAACAGAGAACGAAGACGACGATGAAGAGGAAGAAACGAGTTTTGCGAATTCTCTCGATCTCCCTATAATACAGCTCTGTGTAAACAAATCCTAAAAACCCTTTGTGCTCCTCTTTTGCTATATTGATGATTATCCTTTTAATTTAAAAATAAAATAAAAAACTACCGGGACCAAAGTATAAAATATATCATTTTAGCGAGACATTTATATAATTTAAAAAACTACAATACTGTCGATTTGTAATTTAGGGTTCGGTATGACCGGACAATATTTTGAAACCAGAACAAAACCGGAATGGTTATTTTCAGGTTTAAATCGGGTTTTATGGTTAACCGGATCCAAATCACTGAACCCGGGTTTTAATCCGGGTCGGGTCATTCCTCCTACAACAACTAGTGGCGTTTTTCGATTTCTTCTCTTTCCCCACTCACTCGCTTTCAGAGAGAGAGAGAGAGAGAGAGAGAGAGAGATGGATGAGCAATTCTTGAATGATGACGAGTTACTGGAATGCGTGGAGTTTATCGAAGCCACCATGAATGCCGATGGTTTTGGCGGCCTACCTCCTCCGCCTTTTCCATTGTCTGTACCGGCCCCGGAGATGACGACGACGACGATTTCATCGTCTGTATATCACCCTATGCAATTACAATCCTCCACGGGACAACGGAAACAAATTCGAGTTCGTGATCCTTTCTCTAGTTATTCTCCACCAAGAGAACTCTCTCAAAGAGTAGGAGGAGGGGGTTTCAATGACGCGTTAATGGATTACTCTACAATTACTACTGCTCGTAAACCAATCTCTCCTCCGACTTCTTCTAATCTTCGCTGTGATAGTGAGAAAGATCTCGAAATTGATCGCTTAAAGGTTAGGGTTTCGTCCCCTGCGATTTACTTAAAAGATGGAAAATGTAGTTTTCTCATATTTTGTTCTTGTGGTGTTTATATGATAAACAGAAGGAGCTTGGGCGTGTCTCGAAGCAATTGCTTGATTTGGTTTGTTCATATCTTTGAGTTTTTTTTTCAGTTTTATTTAAATTAAACTATTTCAATCTTTAGTGTTGAAAGTTTCTATGATTGTTCCAGGAACAAGAATGTTCTCAGCTTAAAAAGGGGAAAAACAAAGAAACAGAGTCTAGAAACTTGTGTGCTGATAAAAATGGGCAACGTTCTACAACAGTTCATGCTTCTTCTTTCAAGAGAACAAACGTGTAAGTGACTATTGTTCTCTTCTGTTATTAGGAGGTGAAATGAATCATCTTAGTTAGCTTTGCCTTTAAGTATATATATATATATAGTATTGTTAGAATATATCATGAATAGGTTTCAACCATTTTCAGTGTTTGCAATGCTGGAAGGTGAAACTCTTTGTCATGTTGAGTAACTGGGGTGCTGGCGGTTACTCACACCTTTTACGATCGCCTCTTTGGAGAACTGGAATTTTACTGTTCATTAGCTTGCGGGTACTTTTATCTCTGTTGCAAATCACCAATAATGGTCTAATGAAGTACTCTTGTGAAACAGGGAACCAGATGCTGCAACTTCTTCAGTAAATCATCGAGATATCGACTCTACAACAGGGTTGGATGATAAAAGAAGTATGTGAATGTTGATATTGGAAATAAAAAGTTTGAAGCTTTTGAAGTTCTATTTGAGTGAAATGATTTTTTTTCTAAATTTCTTGGTTATTTATCTACTCATTATTTTTTGCTTTGGCCGTAAAATAGGTTTCAAGACCACCGGTGTTCAGGCGGATCTGGCTAATCACGCTGACCTTTCAAAGAAACTGCTAGATATCTGGTGCACCTCAAACTATCAAGATCCAAGGAAAAATCTAATCTCAGAGTTGCTACTGGCTTGTTCAACAGATCTCCAGATACTCTTCAGTTTTATGAAAATTAGTACGCCTAGCCAAGAAATTGAGAAACAGGAAGCGAAAGCCTCGTCAGATATGCAATCTTCTAAAGCCTTAGAATCTGAAAAAGTTTATCATTTGTACTCTGCAATAACAACGGTGTGGCATTTAGTTCAAATACTATACTTGTTCGATATATAAGTTATTGGTCACACTATCTAAGTAAACCGCCTATGTCTGCTGCAGATCAGCTATGGGTTTGTAAATTTGAAGACCTTGGTTGAACCACTACTTGATCTTTGTAAAGTGGAGAATGTAAGTCAATTTAGATTCAAAGCTGTATCTGCAAGTTGTAGCTTTTTTATATTCTCCTTTTTTTGGTGAGTTTATTTATTCATCTGTTGTGCAGGCTGTTCTTGTTCATAGATCTCTGCATGTACTACATGTGCTGTTGGAACATATATCTGGTGTTGAAAAGAGATATGAAACCAGGTATCTACTCTTTCTATCTGGAGTTAGTTTTCTAATTTTCTCCAATATTTATTTGCTCTAAATGCTTACATTTACAATAAATCGTCACCGTAATGATTTTTTCATGATCCCTTATTCCCTTATTACTTATTAGTTGAAGTTACTATATACCTTAATATGGTAAGCTCATAAAATACGTTTTTTCCTCTCCTTTTATGAATAGTCAAGGAAATACTGATAGCGCTCAGCCAAGTTGGGATGCAAACTGGCATTCTCTGTTTGAATTGATGAATCAAATTGCCAGTAAAAGAGCCGAAGAGGATGTCAAACTGGAAGCATTGGCGATAATGAACATAATCGTGATGAGCACTAATGCTTATACCGAGAGGGAAACGTAAGTAAGCACTCAAAACCATTTTCTTTTTTTTGGTTTTTCTAACATCTGCATTCATATAACTTTAATTGACCAGTTTTGTCTCCAAGGAAGTGTTTGGGAGCATTTCATTACATTTACGAAAAGGTGGCGGCATACATGTACGGAAAGAAGCTACGCATCTTTTTTATTTGCTGCTCAACTGTAAGTTCAATCACTTTATTAACTGCCGATTTAGTCTGAGGTGCATTTGTTTATGATGTAACCATTTTGGCAAAAGTTGTTCTTCTTTCTTCTCTAACTTCGTTACTTTCTTTATTTTCTGTTCAAAGGCCCCAAACTGTTGGACAGCTTTGATTCTCTCCATGTGGGAAGGAACTCCTCAGATACCGAAAACGACAGTGAACGAAATCTCTTTGCTTTGGCAGCATTTGGTAAAATCTTTGAAGATTTAGCAGATTGTTTGACTTCTCCTAGAAAGACATCAGAGGTACAAAAACACCAAAGAAAACTCCTATTTTGTCAAGTAGTTTACTGCAGTTTGGACTAAGACATCATTTCGGTTGATTTGACTTCAGGATCTGGAACTCTGTCGGAGTGTAATAATGATCTTGGCTTTAGCAGCTTCTTCAGGAAACTCTGGCTATGAACTACTCTCAAAGCACAAACTACCTCAAGATACCAACTTTTTAATGTTGATACTTCAGCTTTTAGCTGCGGAAATAGACTCGGAAGAAACAGAGTTTCATCCAAAAGCAGAAATTTTCAAAGAGAGGTTTATTCTTCACCTGGGTGATTTACAACTAAATATATTTAATCTAACTGGTTCATTAACATGTATTTGTTTTACTGGCGCAGGACATTATTGATGAGAGAGATACTGATATTACTAAACAGACTCGTCTCTGGCTTGTCAAGCTCTGCTTCTATTCTAAGGGAACTAAGAAACAGCAGAGACATGGCGAGTCTGACGGTTGATGTAGCCACACGATTATCCCCTAAAAGAAACTTACTTGGACAACCTGAAAACAGTGTTGAGAGAATTAGGAATACCGAAATCGTAGATTTAGCCCGCATTTTCAAGAAACGGGTTTTCGCCTTCTAAGTTCTAAGGTGACAATATTACATAAGCACAGTTATGTTCTTTGAGGCAATTTTGATTGAAGGAACATCTTACGTAATAACAGTAGAGAGCTTCCCGACATTTGTTATGAGGAAATGCCATATATTACATATTGACAAACTCCCATCGTATTTGGTTTGCCAAAAAACTTTTAAAAAAACCACGAGAACCTTCGTCTTCCCTTCTCGCCGACAACGCATTCACTTTGATGGATGTATTTGAAATCCAGAAACATCATCGACGCACACAAACCACATGTTTGGTTTTCATTCATACATTAACTCTCTTATGTTTTTTTCCCATCTTATTTACATTCATCCATCTGCGTTTCTGGCTCAATAGCAAACAGTCATTAAATTTTGTCAATCTAATTACATAGGTTGGCAAACAATCATTAAATTTTGTCAATCTAATTTCATAGGTTTGTAATATTTTGAAGCAATTGTCAGATTTTATTTACCAATCAAATTATGATTTTTTTTTTTTTTTGACAACAAAAGATCAGCTCATCTGAGCCAATTAGAAGGAAAGTTGTTTTGTTTTGTTTTGATACTGTCCCGGCAACATGTTTTGTTTGCAAATTATAAATTCTTTATTAATTATTAATCAAATTAACAATTACCATATATCAATCAGTATGAGGGTCCAATCAGAAGAATCAGTATGAAAATTCAAGGCAAGAAGTTGGGATTTCAAGCAATCATGAGATGCCTGGAATTTTGAGCAGCTTCAACAAAACATAGAGAAAAGCTCGTGACAGAGACTTTGATCCCAAGATATTAATGAAAGAACGAGTAGTCTTGATGTCCAGGAAGGTACAGAAAAACCACCAGGTCCTGACTCAAGGCAGCATCTAGACTCATTGTGCAAAGAGCTTAGTCCAATGGATGATGCTACCTTAAAGGCAAAAGGAAAAAAAGTTTTGAAGGAGGAAAAATAAAGGCGTTTGATTGGGATAGTTTAACAAGAGAAGCACAAGGTAGAGCAGGGAAAAGAGAAAAAAACAATAAGGACAATGGACACTGTGGACTGGGAGACCATAAGAACAACGAATGTTAATGACGTTGCCCAAATGTGGAATGAATCATATGGTTGCAGAACATATACAAGTATAGTTTTTATCTTTATATGTGGTTAAATTTTTTGATAACCTTCATTTTAAATATTTGAGTCTGAACATGAAAAATATTGCATTGCTTTCTTGATCGACTGGTCAACGACCATAGAGATGTTCCACCCGATAAAGCAAAGTGAGTTTGAAAGACGAAGTACATTATTTTTTTCTTTATTAATCACAATATAAAAAATGACTATTTAATTAATAAGACAGTTTTAGTGATTCAGTACTGCATTGTGTATTCTCATGTATTATACAACCATATAGAGAATATCTTATGAGCTTTAATGGACTAGGACTAAAAAGTGTAGAGTGTGTGATGCTTCTAACACGGTACCATCTTGCCTTTCCGGTAAGCCAGATATGCACATGGCAAAATCAGCTCACATGATGAGGTTTGTAATCTAAGATGATGAGGTTTTATTAATCTACTTGATAACTGTTTCAGGTGTTTTGCACAAAGAGCAAACCTAATTGCAATGCATGTCCGATGAGAGGACAATGCAAACATTTTGCTAGTAGTAAATGTGAAACTGTCTACAGATTAACAAGCTAATAGAACTGGTTGTCTTATGTTGATTTTGTCTCATGATCCCTATATTTCTCATTATTTTAATTTAGCCACATTTATCTAAGAAAAGTCTCACGCGTTGCATGAGTTATATTAATATAATAATATATTATATATTAAAATATAGATTGTTATTTATAATTTGAGAAATACCCTAAAATAACACTAATTTGGGTTTTTGTTCCAAAACTAGCACACACGCTGGAATGTTCCAAAACTAGCATTTCTTAATATTGAGTAATTAATAGAGATAAATATAATTATTTAAAAAACCTCAAAAAAATCAAAACCCGATCTCTCTTACATTTCTCTCTGGCGAAGCTTGATGAATTTTCCGATCAGAGATCTTCATTTCTGATCTCAGATTTTCCCGTGAAGCTTCAGTCAGGTACTAAATTCGTTGGCTAATCTTTCAATTTCTCTTTCTTCTTCTTCGATTTCAGAGTTTGAAATTGTTGGGTTATCTTTCTTGTTCTTCGATCGATAGCTTCAATCATCGATTTCAGAGTTTGAAATTGTTGAGTTCTCTGAAATTCAGGAAGAAATTGTGACTTATGGCTCTATATAGATGAATTAGCAGATTCAGTAGTTTTATTGTTCTGTGATTTTGGTTTTGTTGGCTTGATTGTAGAATGTTGGAGATATACTCTGTTTTTGGTGAGTGGAAACTTAATGACAAGCTTCATTGGAGATTTTTCATCGATACAAACAAAGGTGGATCACTTTGTGAAGTTGTTGAGAATATCACATACAAGGATTTAGTTAAGACTGTTTTTGAAGATTTCGGATTTGATGGTCTAGTTAAAGAGATTTCACTCAGCTATGAACTTCCAAGGATGAAATTAATGGTAGAAGATTCTCCTCCTATCTTCATTTGCAATGACCGCCAAGTGTGCACTTTCATCAGAAAGATACAAGAAAATCCTGAAATAGGACGTTTGTGTGTATCGGTAAGTACATGACTCTTACTTTTGTTTTTATTGTAACTTTCTTATACTTAATACTTCATAGTTTTATAACTTAATTCTTGTTGTAGGAATTTGATCAATCATTTGGTAGTGACATCTCAGTTTCTAAGCCACATGGTGATACATGCTCAACCGCTGAAAAAGCAAAGACCAATAATTCATTTGCTATGCCTGCTGCTCGAGATCCTATTCTGATCCCTGCAGGAAGTTCACATACGAATGCACATGAAACACACAAGGTTAGATTCCTTAATATAAGTTTTTAGACAAGATTCATATATTTATAGGAAACCCTTCCTAAATCATAGAAATGATGAATATCAAGAATTTTAAGGATGAACTCCTTAGGAACGGTTCAAGAATAAAGCTATAGTTACTTGCAAATGTTATTTTTCATTTACTAATCTTTTTATTTTTCTAGGAACTTGATCGGTCTATTGGAAGTGATGTTTCTACGACACATAATGATATAGAGATCTCAACAGCTGAAAAAGGAATAGGATCTTTTTTAGAGAACTTGGTTCCTTCTCCAGATCTCTTTCCTATATCTATGGTAAGTTCACATTCGACTCGAGGGGATGATGATATATATGTGGACAGATATTTCAAGAATAAGGAAGAGTTGATGTTCAAGATGAGAAAATGGACACTTGAATGGAAGTTTGAGTTCAAAGTTTGATGGTCAAACAAAACGAGAGTTATTTTGGGATGTGTTGATGATAAATGCAGTTGGCAATTGCGTGCGACTAGGCTACAATCATCTGAATTCTTTGTGGTGAAGAAGTATTGTCATGAACAAAATTGTGACACAACCCACAGGAATGCCAACCATAGACAAGCAGCTGCAAAGTTGCTTGGGAGTTTTTACTGCAACAACTATGGAGAAAAGAAAGTTGGTCTCAAACCAAAACAGATTATGGAGTTGGCCAGAAAAGATCATGGAGTATACATACCATACAAAAAAGCCTCGAGAGCAAAAGAAGAAGGTCAGAATTTGGTTAGAGGCACTGCTGAGGATAGTTATTTAAATCTAGCGAAATGGTTGTACATGGCAAGGGAAAAAAATCCAGGAACAGTTGCTTATCTTGAGTTGGATCCTTTGAAGAATTTCAAATACGTATTCATCTCATTTGGCCAGTCGATTAGAGGTTTTTCTTTAATGAGAAGAGTAATTGTTGTTGATGATACATTCTTAAAAGGAAAGTATAAGGGAACTTTGCTAGCAGCTACTGCACAAGATGGAGATTATCACTTATACCCGATAGCATTTGCCATTGTTGATTCAGAAAATGATATTGCATGGAATTGGTTCTTTAGGTGTTTGTTCACTATCATCCCTGATGCACCAGATTTGGTATTTGTTTCTAACTGTGCTCAATCCATTGAAAAAGCAATCTCAAAATTGTATCCAGCATCCCATCAAGGCATTTGCAAATTTCATCTCAAAAACAACATCAAAGTAAAGTTCAAGAGTAAAAGTTTCTTGCCTCTTGTCGAATCAGCAGCTAATGCTTTTACGTTTCATGAGTTTGAAGGTGTTTTTAGGGATATACAGAATTCTAATCCAAAACTGGCCAAGTATTTAGAAGAGGCTGATTTCAGGAAGTGGGCTTGTTATTATGCACCATCTAACCACTACAATATTATGACAACCAACATTGCTTTGTCATTGAATTCTATGTTAAAGGATCCTCGGGAGCTGCCAGTGATTTCACTTCTTCAGACAATCAGGATAACCCTTACAACATGGTTTCATGAGCGACGAGAAAAAGCTGCCAAACACAACAAGCGTGCTACACCAAATGTTACAGATGAGATAATATTAAGGTTCAGTAAGGCAATGAAACTAGATGTTTTTCAAGTCGATCAACATGAGTTTGAGGTCAAAGATGATAGGAATAAGTTTGTTGTTCACCTAAAGAACAAGACTTGTACTTGCTGCGTCTTTGACATTGAAAGGATTCCTTGCATTCACGCCATTGCTACTGCAAAGCGTACAAACATGGATGAATACAAACTGGTTGATCATTTCTATTTGACAGATATTTGGGCTAAAGCATATGCTTAGAGCATTCATCCAAGTGGAGATGTGAAGAATTGGGTATTTCCAGATTTTGTAGTTGAATACTTCTGTGCTCCACCACAAACTAGGATAAAGAGTGGGAGACCACCAAAAAAGAGAAAGAGATCAGTTGGAGAGTTTGGTGTACCAGGTTCTAAATCTCAAAGTCATAAGTGCAGCAAATGTGGTAATGAAGGACATAATAAAAGTACTTGCAGATTCCCAATATGATGATTTTTATGCATTTGATTTTTTACAAAAGTTACTAGATTTGTCCAGCAACACTCTACAACCTACAAATGTAAACTTCATAGCATACTGATATTCATAAGACAGTTTCATGAAGGGTATCCTGAGTTTCAAGTAGTCCTTCCTGAATATTATAAATTTTAAACAAATGTGCTTCTCAATCTCTATTGTGTGTGTGGTGAGTGTTTCTTTGTGGGGGTGTGTGTGTTTTTTACCTCAACCCTTCCTAAATACCATTTAGTCTTTACCTAATCCATTCCTAAATATTTCATGATATATACTGAAGGTTATAACTAATTCTCGAATAACAAGCTTTGGCCTACTGGTTACTCTCCCACTTGTAATTAGACGATGTCGCGTGTTCGAACCTCCTGGATGGCTTTGAGGAATGCCATCCTAATTTTTTAAAAACCATTCCTGAATATTTCACCATATATTTTAAAGTCTTACAACTATAATCGAATAAGAGGCTTTGGCCTACTGGTTACTCTCTCACTTCGCGAAGTCGCGGGTTCGAACCTTCGGATGTGCATTTGAGGAATGCCATCCTTATTTTTTATAATCTCTTCCTAAATGCCATAAATGATATGTCACCATATATATTAAAGTTTATAACCAATTCTCGAATAACAAGCTTTGGCCTACTGGTTACTCTCCCACTTGTAAATTCACGGACTCGTGGGTTCGAACCTCTGGATGTGCATTTGAGGAATGCCATCTTGATTTTTTATAATCTCTTCCTAAATGCCATAATTGATATGTCACCATATATATTAAAGTTTATAACCAATTCCCGAATAACAGGCTTTGGCCTACTGGTTACTCTCCCACTTGCAAATTTGGGAAGTCGCGGGGTCGAACCTCTTGGATGCGCATTTCAGGAATGCCATCCTTATTTTTTATAATCTCTTCTTAAATAACTTACATTCTTTCCCTAATCTGTACAAATACCATCCAAAATAAGAAAAGTGTCACAAAACACACCATTTACTAAGTATCTTTAACATTTAAATCATAATCTCAAAAAATCATAATCCTAAGTGTGTCACCATATATATTAAAAGTTATAATAAATTCTCGAATAACAGGCTTTGGCCTACAAGTTACTCTCCCACTTGCAAATTCCCGATGTCGCGGGTTCGAACCTCCTGGATGCGCATTTGAGGAATGCCATCCTGATTTTGGCTTTATTTTTTTTTTTTTGGGAATGCCATCCTGATTTTCTCTAAACCCTTCCTAAATAACTTACATTCTTTCCCTAATATGTACAAATACCATCCAAAATAAGAAAAGTTTCACAAAACACACAATTTACTAAGTATCTTTAACATTTAAATTATAATCTCAAAAAACATAACATATGATTCCAATAAATCCATTGTAAATTTATAAATCCATAGAAAAGTCTACCATCTAAAAACAAAAATCAACCTCTAAACAACTCAATCTTCTTAAGTATGATATCATGATAGATATCAAAGCATAACTTGGCTCTTATATCTTCTGAAAGCTCTTCTTGAAGTCTACTCATCATCTCTTCTACGCCCATTGAGTGACATTCCACCATTTTAAGAATGAATAATCCACAGTTTGCATCAATGTTAATGCGACGAAAAAACCTTTTAGGGCACAAGACTTTAAATGGAGTCAGATCAATTGTTCCTCTGTTTCTTTCAGTGCCTAAGAGATATAGTATCATCTCTGCAATACACACAAATAGTTATCAGAAATATATCATAAGCATAAGATTCACATCATAATCAAATAAGTTCTTACCTGCAATTGGTATAACATCAGTTTTCACCAAGTCACCTTTACTCTCATGAGTTCGACAATCAAAAACAGTAATCTTCCTGAGCTTGAAGCTTATTTCCATACCAATGAACTGTTTGTATGTGGAGTTATAGGCAATACCATAAACTCCATCGAGATCCTGCCACTTCTTAGTAGGAAGACAAACCGAAGGCAACTTCCCACTCACAATATCAATGACTTCTTTTGGAAACACAAATTGTTATTTAAAGTTATCCTTCTTGAAATTGAAGTATGTAGCTTTCATTTTTGAAAAGAAGTCTGGCCTCACAAAGGTTGATTTCGGAAGTCTCTTGTTGTGAAAATAAATGGGATCCTAGTTTCTTCTCAACCAAAATAATCCCAAAGCTGCATCAATATGCTACATTTAAAAGAAGAAAAAGACTTTTAGGATAGCATTCATGAGTCCAGCCAACACAAAAGAAACCGAAACAAATTTGTGAGGAGTACCGTTTCTTGCAAATTCATCTCTGGTCTCCCCAGCAAATTTAACCAATGTGAGGTTAATGGTTGTGTATCCGTTATGACCCTGAAATTATCAAAAAGCATTGTCTTATACTTGGATAAAAACTTACTTTTAAAAATTGACGAGAATTGTTAAAACATCACACTAACCCTGGTCTGATATTTGAGCTCTTCCAAGAATTTAATTCTTCAATGTCATTGAAAGTTGGAGACAGGAAAGGGTTGAACATTGGATAAATAGCAGATGTGGCAGGGTTTCTTGGTGCTTTATATGGAGTAATTATTGAAAATGATGGAGTTGTGAGCCGATTGCTTCGCCTTGGAACATGGTTCTCACCATCACCATCATTTTTTTTCTTCTCACCATCACCATCATTTTTTTTCTTCTCACCATCACCATCAACTCTTTGCTTCTTTCTTGGAATAACAATTTTATCTTTCTTATCCAGCTTTCTCTTTTTTTCCTGAAATCAAGATGTAACAAAGAAACGAGTTTATGAATGTCTTCTTTGTACTTTTTACAAAAATCAGCAATGATATATACAAAACAAACAAAAACTGAATTAAATTGACATACCTCAGGTGAACTAAAACACTCAAGATCGAATGATGGCCCCTTGTCACATGATTTATCTCTGATGTCCTTTTGGAACATAAAAAACATATGAGAAAGTTAAAAACAGATGGTGTTGTGGATTCTATTTGCCTTATTATAATTAATTGTCATGCTATACCTTCTCTTGTGGATTCTGTTTGTCTTCTTTTTCTTTATCAAGACCATCATTTAGATTCTCACCTTCATCACTTTGATTGTCATCTTCTTCCTCACCACCTTCCTGAGGAAGGTTCTCTTCATCACCCTACAAGCAAAAAAACGTTTTAGGAACCTTTATTAGCTTAAGAAGACTTTCCTATAAAATTAAATAACAGGAAAAAGTTGTATAATAAATCTTACATCAATAGCTGAATTGAGCTTCTGGGTCATCTCCTCAGTTTGGGTCATTTCCTCATTTGTTAAATTAAGTTTTTCGGTTAACTCCTCTGTTTGGTTTAACTCCTCCGTTTGGGTTTCGCTTGGAGTAAAGAACTGGAGATGAATTATTTCATTTTTCAATATAATGTGTTAGAATATTTATAAACAGTTTTAAGAATCATTTCATTTACCTCAGCAGTTAAAACTTCTGGATTTGGTTCACCTTCATTCTCTCTATGCAAGAACCGTATTTGTTCTTTTCCAAAAAATTATTCTTTCTTTGATTTGTCCATCAAAACACTGATTCCTTTGTCAAGAATTGCTCGCACTCTTCCTTTGCTCCATTTGTTCTCATACCTAACTTCAACTTCTTGCAGCAATAGTAGCTAAAAAAACATTAAAAGATTTTAGCAAATTGATTAAGAATACTTTCCCAAACATTCAAAATACAAGTACAAAACCAATTTTTACCTCCTTATGAATCTGAGTCTCAGAAGTCAGAGGCACATGCACTGTTTTTTGTTCAGTGGGAGACCTGTTAGATAGTCGGATCCCATCACCACACTGCAAATATAAATCGTTTTAAGGAAGCTTTAGTGCACAATTAAGAATACTTTCCCTAACATTCAAAATACAAATAAGAAATAAATTCTTACCTCTTTAGGAATCTGAGTCTCAAATGTTTGAGCCATATGCACTGTATTTTTTTCAGTGGGAGAAATGTTAGTCGGACGGATCCCATCATCACTCTGCAAATACAAATCGTTTTTAGGAAGCATTAGTACATAATTAAGACTACTTTCCCTAAAATTTAATTTGCAGAGTAAGAAACCAATTTTTTACCTCTATAGGAATCTGAGAGTCAGAAACCTGAGTCACATGCTCTGTATTTTGTTCAGCGCATGGAGAACTGGGGAATGGAGGGTTTGTAATTGGAAAACTGGGAAATGGAGGCATTCCACTATCTTGGTGTAGATCCTACAATAAAAAATAAAAACGGTTAGCAATTACATGCATGAAAAAAGTTTCAAAATAAAAGTTAAAAAACTTGTAAACTTAGAATTGTTACCTCGGAGTTGAATCCCAATCATCATTATTGCACTGCAACAAAAAATGAAAATAGTCACTGTTACTTGTAAAAACAAATTTTAAATTTAGAAATATTGATAAACATATCCTTACTGTATCATTTGCCTTTGCTGCAACAAGTTTTTTCACCTCGTCCTCTATTTTGGATAAACGTTGATTTGTTTTGTCAAACACCTCCTTGACAACTTTGGAAAGCTTGTCTATCATTTCTACAAGTGACTCTCCTGAAGATGATGCTTTACATTTCTCCTTGTGATGCAACTGATATGATCTCATCGCCATTTCTTCCATCACTTCTCCAATATCTAGCATTTCTTTGCTCCAATCATCGATTGTCATTCTATAACCTTTCTCCACTAGCTCAACCAGTAAACTTAGGTCTTGATCATCATTGTCTTCCATTGAAACTGTGTCTTCTGGATCTTCTAGTATTGAAGGTAAAGTGCAGAATACCTTCAGCTGCACCCACATAAATTGATTTAGGCTGACATTCCCAAATTACTATAAATGCTTCCCAAACAACTATAAATCTTTCATGAAAGTTTAAGAGCAGATGCATAACTTACATTATTTGATGCTTCAATGCTTTCGACCTGAGCAATTGATGGATTTCCTATGTATGTGTATTTTTCACATAAGAATGCAGTCGGTCTCTCCATTGCACTCAGTCTTCTATATGTCGTTTGTAGTTGTGGAACAGATTCAAGGATCCAAATAACAAAAGCCAATGAAAATCCTTGTAAATCATCTTTCGGCTTCAGTAAATTTGATACAGTATTCTTCTTCGGTGGTGTGACATTCTTCTTAATGGATCCAATCAGCATATTGTACGCCTCTCTCCCCCATGGGTAACTCATCATCGAATTAAATCCTTTGCAATGTTGAGGTATGTTTGAGGAAACTTGCAACCTTTGTACATTTGCAAGAATATGCTTTCAATAAGCACCAGCGTTGCAAGACATAATCTTTTATCTGATTCGTTGCTGTCAGTGTTTTTAAGCATATCTACCACCTCGTCGACAGTGTGCCTCTCTTTATTGCTAACAACAGCATCTTCATTGCCATCCCATTCAGAGCACTTAAGACCAGTAACCATATGAAATTCTCTTATTGAGAATCTCGAAGGTTGTGCTCCAAAATGAAACCAGAGTTCATTTTCTTTCAATGTGTGTAAGCTCCTGCACAACACGCTGTGTACCATCTTCCCTGACATGGTCAAATCTCTTGTGCTAACTTTCAGAATTGGTCTTAAGAATGAATCACTAATCCTCCTGAAATCATCAGAGAGGATGCCTTTGACTGTCTTGATGTACTCGTACATTTGAAATTGGTTAATTTTGATTTCTGACTTTGGCTCCTCTCCTATCATGAATTGTAGCCTAGGCAGTTTTACACTTGTTGGGAAAGAATCGCCCATTTTCCTGCAATATAAATTTGAGATCAGTAATCTATCATGTTCGAACCCAAAAAAATACACACTCAAAATCATATAAGTGTAATCCATCATGAATTATCTATTTTACTTCCTTATTTTTATTCAATCCTTCCTAAATAACACACTCAAAATCATAACACACACTCAAAAATGGTCTAACATTTTCGAACCGAGAATAACACGATCAAAATCATAAAAGAAATGAAACCTAAAAACTGAAATAATCTACAACCCACAACAATTTCAAGATATTGTTTCATTAAATTCACAAAAACTCAAAAACAACAAGAATTTAATTAAAACCCACAAGAATCTTACTTAATTTTGCATCGAATTGATTTAGGGTTTAAGAAAATCAAAATTAGACACACATAAAGTCAAGACGAGATGAAGCGAGTCGAGTCGAGTTTGTTGAATCAAATCTCTTGGAGAATTTGAAAAGATGGTGTATAAGGCGTCGCGATTCGAAATACTGAGAACATGAAACGGCGTGAGGATGCGAGACAACAATATAGCAGCGACGAGATAGGTCGGTAAAGCGGCGAGCCTCCGGTAACCGCCGTATCAGATTTTTGGAATGAGGCGACGGAAGGAGATGAAGAAGAAGTCGATTTCGAGAATGATCTCTTGGGCTTTAAATTTTTTTTGAGAAAAATAAAACTGGGCTCTAGTTTTTGTTAGCTCAAACCTCTTTCTCTTCATCTTAACTTTGTGCTAATTTTGTCATTTTTAAGAGTCAGTGCTAACTTTGGAACAAAAACCTAAATTTGTGCTATTTTTGTCAATTACCCTTATAATTTTCTGTTAATAGTAGTTGATTTTATATTTTCCAAGATAAAATACTTACACATAAATTTTTCGATATGTAATATCAAAAAGTGTTTATTTATAAAAATTAAATAAAATTTTATGAAAAATATTTTTCTTTGTAATAGTTTTTTTATATCCTTGATGGAAAGTAGTTATATACATCTTTTATATTTTATAATATTGATAGGTCGAGATAAAAATTTGAGATATTTAGGAGACTTATCTTAATAAAAAAATTTTAGTCCTAAACAATTATTTAGTAACGTTATAGCAATAAGAACAACGTTGATATATATGTGGTAAAGATAAACATAAGACCGATAATATTCAAATGTCAAGTAAAACTGACCACCACTTATATTTTTGTTTATGAGAAGATAAATGATTTGATATAAAATAATGTAAAAGTATGTGGGATTGAATAAAAAAACAAAACCTAAAATATTTGAACTAAAATATCTATTAAATAATATAACATTTAGGAAGAGCACACAATACCACAAAACAAAAATATCTTTAAAAAGATTTCAAAAGTTAGAATCCATCAACACAATGTTCACATATATTTATAGCACTCATAAAAATGCAATGCCATTTTTCTAATAAAACTTCCCATCAAAATTTACTTTGGCCCTCACCAATCAACTCATCAAATTTATTTTATTTTATTTTTGTAATGTGAGATGATAAGGTTTTATTAAGGCAATGAATGGTGACATTAAATAGCGGAATTGGAAAGACAAAAACATTAAATACGTCATTTGTTACCAATCAACAGAAAATGAAGTAATTTGTGGTTTTTGAAGAAAAAAAAGTGAGATTCGCGGATTTTGATGTTGTATAAGAAGTTGGACCGTAGTTTCAGATCAAACACTCCATTGTCCAGCGTATTTGCACAAAAACGCCTATGTCCCACTGTATAATATATATATATATATATATATATATATATATATATATTTTTTGAAATTTTTATTTTTTGTTTAAGTTACCAACATTTACTATACATAGATTAAACATATAACATCTAATTTTTTACAATGTAACTTTTACAACAACTTAACAATAGGCTACACCATATATTTTGATTATTTTATTGTGTTTTATTTTTTTATGATTGAATATTTGAATACAGTTACCAATATGTATTTTTGAATTCAATTAGAAATATGTATTTTTCATAATAATTTAGGTATATAAGCTTCATAATTGTATGAAAAAATATTCATTAAAACAAAACAAAAATGATTTACAACTATAATAATTGTAAATATATTTTTAAAATTTTTTATCAATGGTAATTTACATCGGTTTTTGCTTTTTTACCATTAAAATATTTTATTGTGAACTGCAAATATTTTTTACCAATCAAAATTTAATTTAAAAAAATTTTGTTATCTAAAATTCAGAAATAAAAATATCTATTTGTTAATACAAAATAAATGAATATATGTATAATTATACAAATGAAAAATTTAAATACCAGTTATTAATAAAATAATATGAAATCCGCACCGCAAATTTTTGTCACAAATCAAACATTATTTTGTATTGCTTATTTTACAGTAACCGCACTTGTCCCGCAAAAAAATTTGTCCCGTACGTATCGCAGTTTAACCGTACCATACTATTAAATCGTTTGTCTCGCACTACTAAATCCGCAGTTACCATACGGACCCTAAGAACTAGTTGTATTATGTTGATTTTGCCACCCGATCCCTATATCTCTCATTATTTTAATTTAGCCCCATTTTTCCACTCTCCCTAGTAATTTTCAATAATAAAGAGATATTATGAAATTGTGAAATTGGAACAGAAGAGAGAGTCCCCTAAAAAGAAATTTCAACTTCTCTCTTTGTTTTGTGTTTATTAATACAAGAAAAATGGAGATCTGCGCTAATACACAATTAATTATGTTACAACAAGCCAACCTCCCCACTCCAAGGAAGATGGCTACAAAATCAGATTCACAGGTCTGACCCTGTTTTAATAGTCTGATTCTGTCCCTCCAGCACACTTATTTGTCGCCTCAGTTTCGCAATATGTGCTTGAACCTATTCCAGCAAAGAACAGATTCAAAATCATCAACACATCATACACCGAACAAAATGTCTAAAACTCTTTATCAAAATTAAGATAATACAGTAAAATGTTTTCATGTGTTTACCTGTTGACGAGCAGCCGCGAGCTGTAATAACTCATCTGCTTCAGAGAAACTCGTGAACCATTGTCCCAAACTATGATCTTTTGTATCACCTCTCTTCTTTTTCCCGGTATCATCAACTTGCACTAAGCATAGAATTTCTTGTGTGAGAAGACATTTTAAAGGCAATGTATTCAACTATAACTAAAAGAATGCAAAGAAGCTTTAGATAAGAGAAGATCATACTAGGAGCAGGCAAGTTGTAACCAGAGGGTAATCTAGGAAATGTCAAAGCCAGATGATTCTGAACCCTAGCTAGAAAACTTTCTGAAGGATCAGGAAACACAATCTCGTCATAAGATTCCACAACCACAGGCTTCTTCATTGTCAAAGGACCTGATTCATCTTCCGGGTATAACTTTAAATGATGATATCTGTTGTGTTGAGTACCCCAAAAAAAGACAAAACCATAACTCTCATAAGTAACTTGCATTTTGCAACTTACTAAAAGAGTATGCTATTTAATGTGGACTTACAAACTCAATGGCTTGTCGCAGACATCGCTGTGGAAATGCAACGTCATTGCAATCTCGAATTCTCCCCAACCAGATTCTGATACCTCAAATGGAGGCTCCTCGATAACTCTCGTCGGGTTATTGAAACTAGAATGAAGCTGAAAAACCACTTTCTTTACTACAACACTGATATCTTCATTTGTTGCTCCACGGACATATACAGCCCACTTGTGAGATTGATACCTGCAGAAACAAACATTAACAAAGGGCAAAAAAATTCAAGGGAAATCTTATGAAAACAAACACTTTTTGTTTTAAGGCTATTGTCAATGTATAACCTTTTTCGTCACTATTCAAAAGAAGTAAAACGCTAACAACAAAACAAACCAGTAAAACCTATCATGGAAAATTTATGTAAACATCTTTTTTTTAACTGTATTGTAAAAATAGGAACTTTTTAACTTTTTTTTTTTACCCAAATTAACATGGATTTGCGCCACTATTATTCATAAAGAACTAAACTCAAAAGTCAAAACTGTTAAATTACAAAAATTTGGAATTGTTAAATTGTGAGAGGTCAGGTACTTACTCGCTAGCCTTCTTGCCAAGCCAAAATGCAACGTTACCATACACAATTGGAACGCTTATTTCAATGTCTTTAAGCTTCTTCTGCTGCTCAAACCAAAAACAAAAGGGGGGATTTTTTAAGTAGTTTGGTCATAACCAAAATTCCAAAATTCAAGAGCTTACAGAACAAAATAAGTGAAATTTATCTACTGGGTTGAATTCGAATGAATAAAGAAAAGAAAAAAAACGAACCTTTTCGTCGGATTTAGTCATCTTGGTTTTGAGAGACTTGAGAGTGGGTTCGCTAGTCTCAGGCTGATCCTGAGCCTGTTTCTTTGATGACGAGCTGCTCGTCATTCTTTCTTGAATTTGGTCTTCTTCTTCTTCTTCTTCCTTAATAACACGAATTAATGAAGCTTTGGCTTATCTCGACAGATCTGTCTTTTAGGTTTTTTTTTTCCGATGGCTGGTTTGGTAAAAAACAGATCCAAACGGCGCGATTTCAACTAGACGAATTCTTTTTTTAGGGTTTGAAAAAACAAAAAATATATTATAAACTCATGTGTTAAGGCCCATATCTATATACTTACCGAGGCCCAATTTTAAATTTACCTTTTTTTTACCGTCGTTGTTCAATTTTGTTTGATCACCTAAACGTAGATGTAAACTAGGTTTTGTCCGTGGTATACCATGGGTCTATTATTTTTGTTGATATATATATTGTTAACAGTTGTAGGTAGAGTTTCTACAAAACTCTTGATTCGCAAGTTGAGAATATACATTTTACGATTTGTTAGTTATGATTTAGGAATGAATAATCTGACATATTCTTATTATGATTTTCACTTGATATTATTGGATTAATAGTGTACATTTAAAGCTAATAAGATCTTAGCAAATATGTAATCGTTTATTAAACGCAAATTAGATATTTCCTAAGATGTATTCATATTGAATTAGTTTCTATATTATAGGGATGTGATTACATAATTTGGGTTATCAATTCTTTTTGTCAAACTCGGTCCTAAAAATTCGGCATGCAAATTAGATCTTTCTTAAGATACAATGGGCATTAATTGGCATTAATTGGATGTAAATAAGTATGCTATTGATTAAAAATCGCCCCAAAATATTCGGCAATCTTAAGGAGGATCCGGATAATTGAATCGGTTATAATTTTAGTTAAAACCCCGACCCGAAGTTGGTAAGAAGTGATGGCACCCTATTGTACTCCAAAAATATATTATGAGTTCTATATGTGGATATACTTGTTTGGTTACAAATATCCTAAGACAATTTTTAATATATATCCGTTTATAAAAATTCAAATCACATTATATGCTGAAAAAAATCTAAATTTTTATTAATTTTATGTAATAAATAGTAATTAAAATAATTAAATATATGATTAAATAAAAATGAAAAGAGAATTATATTTTAATCTAACATATTAATTTAAATTAGATAAATATATTTTAGGAAATTAATATTATCAAATAAGGAAATGATTGTGTTTGGTTGTAAGTATTGTAGAGAATTTAGTTGCCACTTGTTTGGATAAAAAAATAATAGAAGATGACACAAAAATGTTAAGATAGAAGATATATTTTGTTGGATAATATTAATAATCTTTGTTTGAAAGGATTGTAAAGTTAAGTTATTTACAACTTTTTAATTCTTTGAGTTCCTAAACAAATTTCCGATTCACTTTAAACCCTGAAAAATAATGATTGATCCAAAAAGTCTCTTTTTAGAAGTTTTTTTTTTTCCAAAAATCGCATCTATTCTTATTGAAGTGTTCATTTTCGTGTGCGATTTAGCAAACACGCTCTATTTTCATTTTCACATGTTCGGTGGACCTGTGGTTATTGAACTTCCCATTTAGATCAAATCATCTCCCACCAACAAGGCAACAAAGAGCTCTCCTTTAAAAATGACACAGCTACATATATGAGATATGGAAAGAACACTATAGATAGTTTCATCTTTGGCTCATTTTCAACCAAAATCAATCTAATCAAAACAAGCTATACAAATTTTGTTTTTTTTTTGTTTTTTTATTTTTTTTAATTTAATTAATTTTACGTAAAAGTAAAAACACTTTTAAATATACTACTTCCCTGTTTCAAAATATAGGATGTTTTAACTAAAAGCAGGTAAATTAAGAAGTATTTATTTTTAAAATGTTTAACCAATTAAAAATAATATTAAATATTAAATTAATCTAAAAATTGTATAGACATTTGAAAACATGTTACATTATGAAACAAAAAATCTCTTCTAAAACATCTTATATTAGAGTATATTTTTATATATTGTAATGTGGCGTAATATGTGTAGCTAATAATAATTAATTAGCCTAAACACAAGTTCTTCTTATTGAGGTGAGTATGTGTAAGAGAAGATAAAAAAAAATGGGATAATTATAAAACGTAAAGAGAATAGAGTTATCCTAACACCCAAACAAACACACTCAAAACCATTTCACGAAAACCCCAAAGCTTTCGTTCACTTTTTGGCAATCGAGAGATTTATCAGAAAAATTGTCACCCCTTGGAGACGACAATGCAGAGGTTTTGTACAAAGCTACGTTCCATTTCTCTCCAATCTAATCGGAATCTCTCTTTTGCCACTGCTCCTCGCCGTCTGATTCACCCTTCTCCGAGTCGCCACTTAACAACCCTAGGTTTCGCCAATACGACCAAATGGAGCTTCCTTCCCGCCGCCGGAGTCTCTCCTCCGTTGAGTGTCAGCCCCATGGGTTCTACCTTTGTTCCTCACCACGTACGTTTCCTCAATTCTCATTACATTTTGTGGCCCTTGTTTGTTTGATTCGGGTGAGAAAGTGAAATCTTTTCGATTAGGTTAGAGGATTTTAGCTTCGAGTATGCGTTAGTGATGATCTGAGCAGCTAGATGGTTTGAATTAGTTGCTTCTGTAGAAGCTTCGATTTGTTGTGTGAGCTCTTCTTGACTTTGTTTTTTGCTCATGGGAGGAAACATAATCACAATCCAGGCTCTCTGATTGTGGGTTGAAACTAGAATAGGGAAAGGGATTGATATATTCATAGAATGTTAAAGTATCTTCGTGGATTGTGATATTATGTTGTTTTAAACCCAACTGATACCAAGTGGGGTGCTTGAGTTTATAATCACTAACTTGCAAGTTTAAGCTTACTCTATCTCATATCATACTTACTTTGGAATCTGAACATTCAAATTTTATGGTGTACGGTTCTTGAATTTTGTTGTCCCTTGTTTGATCATGGCAAAGAAGAATCGTCATGTTCCATAGAATGTTAGAGTATCTCTTACATTTGGATGTCATGTTCTATAAGCCAACTGATAAAAACGAGTGTTTTGGTATCATCTCTATCAACCGTGCAAGTTTACTAGTACTCAAAACGCTTATGTACACTCATGTTTTAGACAAACTGTAGATATGTTGGACCAGTGTCGGGGTTACAAGTGTTGCATAATCTTATATAGCTATCAACAAAACAATCTACTGTATGTTTCGCCCAAGTTTCCAAAGCCAATTTCTATCGCATGGCTTATCTTTTCTTCGTTGATTATTTCTGCATTTCAGTTTGTTCAAGTACGGAATATCACTTCCAAGGAAAAAATGGCAAAATGGAAGAAGAAGTGGAGACCTAGGACTCCAATCACATCAAAAGTCAAGAAAGTCAAGATTAAGTTTTATTCGTATGTTCTGATTCCAACATTATCAACATATCTTTCAAGTAATAATTTGTGCATTTCTCTCAAAAAGTTTTTTTTTTTTTTTTTTTTT
>NC_025695.1:31475719-31496875 GCF_000633955.1 Camelina sativa
TCTATATCTCAGGTCATTCAAAGACAGGTTTAAACCACTAAATGATGGTACCATTCGTCGCTGGAAAGAAGGAAAGCGCCACAACGCACACTTGAAGGTAACAACACCTGATTCCTTATTACATGATAAAAATTTCTGCTTTTATTCATTCGTTGGCCAACACTTCTGGAAGAACAGTACGATTGTAACTAGGATCCTGTGTGATAGTGAAATTGTGATTGAAGTAGTTTTAACTTTGAGTCTTCCTTTGCTTCCTAGATTAGCTAGACTGCTAGATAGATAGAGGGTAGGCTTAAGTTGTATTTACAATCAGTTGTTTGGTCTCTTCGAGGTTTTACCATTCCTGTGTCAGGTTGATAAATATTGAGAGTAATGAATTTGTTGTTAATTGATGCAGTCAAAGAAATCGAAGCGTAGATTGAGACAGCCTGGATTAGTACCACCAGCGTATGCCAAAGTAATGAAGAAACTCAATTTCTGCAACTGAGAGATAGAGAAAGAGTCAGTATGATTACGATGAAAGGCAGTCTCTTTNTTTTTTTTTTTTTTTTTTTTTTTTTTCTACGAGATAATTCTGCTCGCTGGTACCAGAAATTTAATCATACTCATAGTTCTTTATGCTTCAGTTTTAACCTTAACCACCAAAGGAATAAATTGGCATTTTGGTCCGTTTCCTAAGGGTTTGGTATTTGAACTCTGGTGAAATTGGCATTTAGACTTTGATCAATTTCGTTGAATTGAAAAGAGAAACAAGTTTAGTCTCTCTCTATATCAGGCTTATGCTTTCTCTTTTTGGTTCTGTATGTCTCCAATGTTTTTTTTAAAAGTACAGTACCATCTTTTCAAGCTAAACCAGAAGAAACCTTATTTCTCGACTAGGTTTGGTTATATGATATTCCCGGATCAGTCGAGCTGTAAATTGAGAAGTCCGATTTTCAGTCAACCACCACCACCCATTTTCATGTTTTTGGTTAGGACAAAACGGAGAACACAGTACAGTATTGCGGTCGGATCGGTTGTAGTGACACGTGTACCATGCGTGGGCCCCGATAAAAAACGTAAAGACAAAAGAGAAAACAAGCCGTCCACGTGTTCATTGTAAGTTACAGTGATACCCCCACCGTCGGACATGTGAGTTTTGAGATTATTGTATTCTCCTTGTCCGACGGCGAATATTCCACGCTGGCAAGTCTTACGTGACATGCTCGCCCCATGCACTCTCTTTTTTTCTGTCATAATTCCCATTTTTAATCATTATTATGTTTTCTTAATAACCAATTAAGAAAAGGTTTTATGTCGCGCTCGCCGGAGTCTTAACGCCGTGCATCGCTCATCATGTATCTTTCTCATTTCCGTATAAAAACAACATTTAATCCAACAATAAAAAGAAAAAAAAATTATGTGAAAAACAATACTTAATTAATAGTAATCTATTTTGTCCAAAAACAAAAAAATAATAATACTGATAATCTATCATCAAGAAATAATTTTACTAATGTGTAAATTATACTACTAATCTGGTTTAAACTAATTAATCTTGACTTTTTATCCGACAACACATGTATAGTTTAGCTAAACATTGGAGTAAGGAGATTTTCTATATATATTTGCTATCTTTCTCAAAGTTAAGACTATCCGACAACACATGAATCATATATCTATGACACCTATATGAAGGACCAACATGGAGAGAGATTTGGATTCATGGATTGTGTGAGAATGAGACAAAACCTTTAGTCATAAGTTATGTTATATAAAAAAAAAAAAACTTCATAATTCTAACAATATAGTAATAATTCCTAAAAACTCAAAAATATTCTTTGGACATTTATAATCTAAGTAGTAAACAAATATCCATGATGCGGGCCATGTTCCTCTCCCATGTTACGTTTCTGAATATAAAACTATATTACGTATACTATTAGTATTATTTGATAAAAAGTACGCAATCATCTATTTTTAGTTTTTTACTCCACAACAAGACAAACTATCTCTCTCTACGCGGTTTAAAACATCTTGACATAAAAAATTTAAAACGCAAGTAAATATGCGCCGCGATAAAATCACACTTTTTGACGTTCTAAAAATTGGCTATTGTTGTATCGCATTTATAGACTGCAAAAAAAAAAAATCAATAAGCTTGAAAGATTTAGGGATTTTAATTGCTACGATAATTTACCAATTTGATAACAAAATCGGTAATCGTTATTAAAAAATGTTACATTATATTTAACAGTAATCGATAATTTCCTAGTTTATAAATTTATAGATACATTATTATATTTTAAACAAAACTATATTTTTTTTTTAAAAAAACAGAGAAAAACGAAGGTTGACGTTAAGTGATGAATAATGTCACCACCACTTCTTCTCCTCCTCCTCCATCTCCATCATCATCATCACCCCGACGACTTTTTTTTCACTTCTCTCTCTCTCTCTCAGATTTTTTTTTTCTTTTTCTTTATGATCTCTTTCTTCATCATCTTTAATAGGAACATCTCCTTCTTTCTCTCATCATCCTCTACTAACCCTAGTTCCCACTCACATTTCCCATCTTTTCAACAAATTTCGAATTCTTTTCCCACTGCGATTGACTTAAATTGCATCGCCATTATTTTTTTCATCTTTCAAGGTTACGTTTTTTTTTTCCTCTGAGCTCACATCCACCGGAAGAGGAAAAATTTAACGAAGTTAAAAAAAAAGATTCCTTCGTGAATTTGCTTCCCGCCATTATTATTGATCGGAAAAAATAATTAAGAAGAAAATGGAGAGAGTGAATCTGGGAGGATTGGGCTACGATAACGGCGGAGGAGTCATGATGACTAGAGATCCTAAACCTAGGCTCAGATGGACCGCCGATCTTCACGATCGCTTCGTCGACGCCGTCGCTAAGCTCGGTGGCGCTGACAGTACTAATCTCTTCTTCTTCTTCTTCAATTTTCTTTTTTTAGATTGCCGGTTTTTTTACATTTTGATTCCGGTTTACTCCGGTTTGTTTGTTAATTGGTTAAATTTTAAGTTAATTATGTTATGTACAGTAAAACTTCCATAAATTAATAAGGTCGGACACTGAAATTCTATTAATTTATAGAAGTTTTAATTTATCGATTTATGAAGAGATTTTCTTATTTTTATATTAAAAATTTCTATTACAAAATAAGATATTTTTGTTATCATTCACATTTTTAAAAAATTTTCTTAATTTATAATAGGATATCTTTAATAGGATAACAAAAATATCGTAATAGGATGACTGTCAATTGTTTAATAGATTATCTAGGTAAAAATGAGAAATGTTAGAAGTTTAGAGTTTAGAAAAAATTGTTACTACTATCCTTCATGGTAATGATGAAGTCGCATAAGATATTGCGGTACCTTTAAACCCAATTACTAAAAAAGCAATTATCACATCTATAACACTTCACAATTTATGGATGCGATTTGAAAATACAACAATGAAAAAAATAGAGATGAGCTCCAACAAAAATGCAAATTCAAGAATAGACAAACAACAATAGAATCATATTTCACTAGATTTTCTTAGATATATATATATATCAATTTATATGATTATTAATTTATGATATTGATGGACTATATTCTTACATCAGATTTCTAAAAAAATTATTATCTTATTATGTTATCGAAATGTGTCATTTTTTACACCGGCCCAACTCGGGACCGGAAGAATTTATTAATTTATAGCGAGTATTAATTTAAAGAGTATTAATTTAAAGAGTATTAATTTATAGATGTTCTACTGTAATTGGTTTGTACAGAAGCAACTCCTAAATCGGTTCTGAAGCTAATGGGATTAAAAGGCTTGACACTGTACCATCTCAAGAGCCATTTACAGGTAAATGATAATACATTTTTATACGGAATTTGAAAATGTATAATAATAATGATGATATAGTATAATTTCAACTTACATATATGTTCTCTGTGATGTGTTTTGTTTGTTTGTAATGTGTAGAAGTATAGGCTTGGTCAACAACAAGGGAAAAAACCAAATCGATCTGACCAAAACAAGGAAAATGCTGGTACGTATGTGTGTATTATGATCATCATAAGCAATAAAATAAAGATTTATGTATAAGGTGTTAGGTTGTTGTACAAAATGGATTATAAGGATTACATATATTGATGACAGACATTTTGAGAAATTTTAAGATTGTATTTTTTTCTTTTTCTTTTCTTAATAGGAAGTTCATATGTGCATTTCGACAATTGTTCTCAAGGAGGAATCTCGAATGAATCAAGATTTGATAATGGTCATCACAGGTATTGTATATAAATAGATGAATCACTACAACGGATTTGTAAACTTTGGTTTTGACAGTAATGAACGTTGCGCAGACAAAGCGGGAATGTACCTTTTGCTGAGGCAATGAGACATCAAGTTGATGCACAACAGCGGTTTCAAGAACAGCTCGAGGTAACAAGAAATGAAAATTTTTTCTTTGTTCTCTTTAAAAAGAATAAAACAAGCAATTTTGAATAGAGAGAGTTTGCGGTGTTATAGGTGCAGAAAAGACTGCAGATGAGAATGGAGGCACAAGGAAAGTATTTGTTGACATTACTAGAGAAAGCACAGAAGAGCATACCTTGTGGTAATAATAATGCAGCAGAAACAGACGACAAGGGTCACTTCTCGGATTTCAATCTCGCACTTTCGGGACTTGTAGGAGATGATCATAAGAGCCACAAGGCGGTTGGTTTGGTTACCGATAATATCTCACAACTTAATGATGATTTCCGGTTATGTGGAGATCAAGAGAAAATAGAAACCGGAGGAGATGCAGGTGTTATTAAACCGGAATCCGGGTTTGTGCATTTCGATTTGAACTCCAAAAGTGGGTTTGATCTCTTGACTTCTGCCAACTATGGGATTGAAATGAAGCCAAATGTGATTGCAAATAGACATCCGCAGGTATAATAAGAGGCATTTTCTTCTTCCTTTTTCCTTATAGAATGTTACAAAAAAATTGGCTTCATGTTTTTTTTCACAGTCAAAATATCTAAACCTCTCTCTTTTTTTTTTTGAATTTAACGTTAAATTATATTCAAAAGAAAAACAGAACTGTTTTACAACTTGTGCAACTTAGTTTGAAAAGACAATTAAATTGAGAATCTCTTAACCATACACCCTAGCCAAGAGATTGTAACCAAAGCTGAAACACTTCATCATAACGCCGATCACCTAGTTGGCCAATAGCTAAGAGTTGATCCTTAACTTGTCGATCAAGCCACTCGATTAGTGCTGATGCAGGCTTCGGTGCATCGCCATGGCGACGTCCATTTCGCTCCCTCCAAAGCATGTAGGTGACAGCTTGGAAAACATACCGGATGAGGAATCCCTCCACAAGTGGGAGGTGTGGGTTTGAAATATAATCAAGAAGGATAGACCAGGCAGTAGTGTAGTGCGCCTGAAGCAGACCTTTAGCAAGAGCTGCCCAGACTGCAGAGGCATAGTCACACACAAAAAACAACCTCTCTCTTTTAAAAGTTCACTTAAGCAGTGTTAATAATACTATCAGCTAAATACGAAATTTCTGAGGTTTTAACGAAGAAAGTTATTTTGCTTACCAGTGTTAATAATAATTTCAGTGGCATTCTGATATTACTTAACTTTACCGGTTCATTCTTCTCGTTATAAACTTTTATAGCTTTGTGTATCCAAAATAATCGTCGTCTGAAATTATAAACAAAGAGAGGAGTCTTGAGGTTTTATCTCTACCGGTGAAAAAAGAATCGAGAAGAAAAAGATCACAGTAAACAAAAATAAAGATGATATGATTCAATTTTTTTTTTTTTTTAATTAAAATGAGGATCAAACAAAGATGAATTGGGGACTAGAGATGAGATTTGACTTTTCATTACTGATTTTCTCAAATCAATATAAAATAATAATAATTTAGTAATAGCATACGTGTTATATTTTACAAAAATAATTGTTGTTCTAAGTCTTTTACTTTTGTGAGTATTGGCTAAGAGAACGACACCTATAATGACGCAATAATAAAAATAAAAAGAGATAAAAATAGAGACAGACCAAAACACGAAGTTGATTGAAAGTTTTTGAGTCTAGGAGGAAGAGCTTAGGGACTACTCTCTGAATCCAAATTTGGAACTATAGCAGATGATAGCTCTATATGAGAAACCCTCACCGCCCCGATTAGCCTCTCTGGCAATTCTTCTGGTGTGTTCGCCTATATAAACGTAATCTCCGGATCATCCAAAAGATTTCAAGAGGAGAAACAATCTTGAAAGATCAAAGTCTTAGTTTTGTTAGATTGATTTACCTGTACAAGGAACGCCATTTCGACAACCAAAGATGTAATTACGCCGATGACAAGACCGAGAACTCCATTTGCGACTGTTGATGAGCCGATATCTACATCTATCTGCATGGGAATAAAAAATGTTTCCTTGAGTTTACTTTTACGAGTATAGAGCTTTTAAACAGTTTGCAAAATGTGGACTTACTTCCAAGTATGTTGGACCGCGGATATAGTTACAATCCACTGCTTTCCCGAGGAGACACGGAGTGCTTCCCACACTTTGCCTTACTATCCATGAACCCTGCATAAGATTGTGAATATATTTGTTCAAAGATTTTACAAAGAGAAAGAGAGAGGGTAAAACAGAGAGAGAGAGATACCTTGGGGACTAAAGGTATAAGCTTGAGCCTACTATTCCGAAATTCGTCATCACCATCAACAAAACGTTGGAAGAGGGATCCAGGTACGAGTTCTTTGGTCACGAAATAAAATACCATACTGTAGTGTGTTGATCCAGGAACCTGATATAATAGAAGGGTTTACACATCAATAATGATAACTAATTTTATTGTTTGTACATTCTGTTGTAGTTCACAGGCAAAACTTACTTGAACATTTACTACCATTGAGAAAAGACCCTTCTCCGCAGCAACCTGAAACGATCAATAACATTTTAATTGGAAATTCTAAGTGACAACGAAGATACATCAAAAAGGGATAATAGCAACGTAAAGGGTGCTTGTATCTCTTACTTGTGCTGCACAGCCCTTGCGTCTAACCACATGATCCATTCTTTTAGTGTCTTTGAACCAATCAACGGCGACGAGATCCATAAGATGCTTCCCAGCAGGAATCTTCAGTAAAAGGTTGAGTGAGTATCGAGGAGGTAGGTTTGATGTAGAAGAATGTGCATCTAGTGCGTTCTAAATTAATTAGGGTAGATATTACTAACCTTCCTTTTATCTTCACAGAAACTCTTGCCACGGACTTTGAAGTTATTCCCATCAGAAATCCTCCAGCAGTTACGGGCATTTTCATTATCATCATGTCGCAGATTACCCGAAAAACAGGAGAGATCAATATCGAGAGCAGGTTCTTCTTCTGCGGTTTCAAATGGCACGAGAAATTGATAGAGATTGGATACTTTTTCACCAACTCAGTAAGCATTAATGATAAAATATAGACTATCAATTCACCTGTTTTCTTGGCATCAGTCTCCTGCTCCTGCTTACTCGTTTCAGGCTGAAATATAGCAAATGTGAAGAAAGACTCAACTTGATCAAATATTAAGTTCAAAGAGAATGTTTGATAGGCCAACCTCTGGTTCTGAATCAGGTATCTGAAACTCGTCATCGTCATCCGATTCTTCATCCATTAGCACCGAGTTTCTGCTGGCACCATTTGTTTGATCAATCGAAAGGGAAGACTTATGCTGAGGCTTTCCACCTTTTCTCAAAGCTAGGGAGGAAGATGCCATATTAACCATAACAGGGATCCTGATCGGTTGACCTCTATCATCTGTCTGTGAGAACCACTCGCGCAAACCTGCGATGAACATGAGTCCATAACAAAGAACGGCAAAAGTCATTTTCAAGAAGAGTAGAAGTCATTTTCCACAGGGATCTGATCTTAGTGGAAATGAGCACAAAAGAACTTACCAGAAACACTGTTTAGCATTTGAAGAAGACAATGTTGTTGAAATGCTGGAAGATAACCTGCACCCCACCCTTTCAAATCGATTTGTATTAGATGTTGCACCTGTGTCCTAGGCCTTCCATTCCGGGGCTTTAGTGGGGCGATGTTAAATCCTCCACCTAAAAAAGAGAGCATAATCTCAGTCGGATTGTAATACATAGTATATTAGAATACTTTGGTGGTAGAAGACTTAGCATTTAACTTACTCTCAAGATGAGCCCGAACAAATCCAGGTTGTGGACCACAATTTTCATGCTCCCTAGAACGAAACAATACCACTTCACAGAAAGGGCAAGATAAATAATTAAAATTAGATGTATAATAGAGGCTGTCCCTTCGGGGAAATCCAATAAAACAGAGGCTGTCAAGCTTTAGCATGAGTAAAAAGGGAAGGGAACATACCATAACTTCCATCGTCATTACGACGCCAATAGCGTACATAGCAGAGATCACGAGGCCACACAACCCTACAGCCATTTTGATAACATTAGAGTATGAATAAACAGAGTTCTTGGAAACAACCAAGTAATATTCTGACTGAAAACGGGAGGATCACAAATGGTAAGTAGTATGGGATTATGTTAAGCAAAATAAATCTGATAACCCTTGAGCTCCCCAGGATAACTGGTCTATTTCGTTATGGACGCGACAAAGAGTTTAGTTAAATGTTATGAATCAAATCTCTACTTAGCTATTGAACGCTGATGTGTGGTAACCATTAAATGATAATATTTCAGGTGCAAAATTACATTGGAAACCAGTCGAGCAGAAGTCTGTGATAGAGTATTGCTGTGTGACCATCAACCTCTTCCACTAATCTCCCATTGTGAAAACTGCAGTCCCACCTGCGAAACAATAAGAAAAGAGGGGGAAAAAAACAAAGAGCCTCAGATACAGACCAGAACACTCAAAAAGGAAACACTTTTGCTAACATAGTATTGATAAAAAATTTGGCCTAGTCATTACTGTAGGATGTAGAAACAGAAGAGATAAAGACCCAACACTAGTGACAAAATATTTTACTGGTATAAAATATATCCAGTAAAATTTGCCAAATAGGATAGCATATGACTACAAGAAAATGAGGGGAAAGAAAAACTAAAAAAGATGGTCTCTTATGACCAGAATATAAATGAGAATGTTTCCTACTCATATCGAGTGCCATCCATGCTCATAACAAGCTCGAATATTTCCTCACATGTGGCCTCCACTACACCAACAGCCTTCATTGCCCTGCTGCAGCTTCTTGGCTGCATGCTTAGCACTGTAAATGATGGTTCTTAACTAAATAAAATTACTATGTAATAAGCAGGAAATTATGCCATAAAAATGACAAACTAGTAGGCACTTCCATACAAGATAATCAACTTCAAGTAGCTCTTCAAAAATCCGTAGACCTGCAAAATGTATTTCAAAGTGAGAAGAATTGTTCCCAAACTTAAGCATTATCATTGAATACTAAATGATTATATGATCCAACAGATTGTATAGTAGTGAAATTCTTTTTTGGAGCCGATTACAGGCACAAGTCTTACAGGCGTTAGGAGGAAGATCATTAAAAAGTTATGGTATTTCATAAGTCGTGACTTTTTGTAATTTATCAGGGTAAAAAAATAGAACTTTAATGCTTGCAAACACCATGCATAACCACTAACCATTTTGGCACTGAAGGAGACGCCAGTGTTTTCTCGAAAATGCTTGATTGCTGGAACTCTGGTTTGACAACTCAGCATCAAACTCCTTAGTCCAGTCAAGTATAGCTTCTGGAGGGCCTGCATGTTTGTTTGAGGTGGTCAGATTGCATCAAGGATTGCAGCTGACTAAATTAGTACGTGAAGAAATGAATTAGGTAAAACCATTTCCAATAGTTGTCCTCCTCAATAAATCACGTCGAGAGTCATCTTCATCCTCCAGCGCACTGAACCTGAAGAAAATTGCATAGATTGTTTCACATAAATATAGGTATATAAAATGCAGCACAAGAAAACAGTGTCCAACATCACCATTAATAATATATCAAATGATAATGGTCACTTTCTGCATGCAGTATTATATTACCATCATCTTGCATCTGTAACGTTCTTAGAAAAGATCAGAGCTAACACAACCAAATTGAAAAGTCATAGTAATAATAGGACTGATGATCAAACCTTTCGTTAGTATCTAATATGATTACTGATCCCGTTTTTTCAAGTTTATTTTGTAATTATGATCACCACAAACCATACCATTCTCAACACAGGTCAGATATACTCTCTGTAAAGGAAGAACATAGTACTCTATGATCAGAACTTATGAATAAGGCAAAAATCATATGATCAAGCAAACCTAAGCAAGTGAGTTGTTGTAAGATAAATTCAAGATGCCTGGAGAAATGAAGAAATGATGTTGATGATGCACTCACGGGCTTTCATGATCTGAAGATGAAGCAGTCCTTCCAGCATCCATTCCAGGCTTATATTCGAAAGAAACATATTGCTGACCACTTGGTACTAGAGACTCTTGATGCTGCAACAGTGTAAAACACAGAACGGTAATCAGATAAGTAGCAATCCTCAGATTTTTAAGCGGCTACAGATAAATAACACAGACAAGGCAGAAAATTTTGTGATTCACGGATTGCTAGATAGGATTTAACAGACCTGATCTATGACACACTCAATTTTTTCCTTCCACATTAACGCTTCCTGGATGTTGAACGCTGCCATCTAGCAAGAACATACTCCACATGAACTAACAAAAAGCATTAAAATGCAGACTAACAAGATAAAACTATTACTATTACTATCAGAAAGAAAAGACAAGATACCGTGATTCTGTGGTGCTTTTCTTTCTTGTTATAAATAGACAACACGTAAACCATCTGCAAAGACAAGTCAAGACAATAAGAAAATGCAAATACATAACTGACACTACAGTTAGCCGGAAAGAAAAGTGACATTACAGTCAACTATAATAAGAGCAAATTAACTTGACATGGGGAAATCCATCAACTATTCACAGCAGTTATTATTAGATGAACTGTTCCTAATCAGTTATAGTATTCCCACGTCGAGAGAGATTTGGAACTTCACAGTATCACAAGAGTAGGAATCAGTAGGATCACTTACACATCATGAAGAGAAATTTCACTTTGCAAAAACCCATATTCTACTGGTAAACAACCCACATTACACAGCACTTATAGTAGCTTCACAGGGTCACAACTCACAAGAATCACGACACATAAGCACTTATAGTAACTTCAGAGAATCACAACACTAAGAATCAGTAGGATCACTTCTACGAAACCCAAGCCTATATAAAAGATTCAATGGTTCCGACAACAACATCAAGCAGAGAATATTTCACTATCCAAAATCCACATTCTACTGGTAAACAAGCCACATTACAACATAAGCACTAAAAAAAGAAAAGGGAACAGCAAAGAATGAAACAGAAAACTCACATGTCCATGATGTGTCTTCAATCCTCGATCCTCAACTCTACAGTTTCCATCAATAACCATCGTCTTGATAGGCAGCTACATACAAGATCATCATCATCTATTAAACAAGTAAACCTTCTCTTTTCTCTGAAGTCTCTATATATCTCACAACCACACTCTTAATTTGGGAAAATTCTAAATCCATCTAAGATTAATGGGGATGTAATGTTGTTACCTGATTATCTTGAGGCTTCTTCTTGTAATAAGCTAAAAGACGAGGTTCCAACACGAAATACCTCATATGAATATACGATCTTCCGATCTTTCTTCTTCCATACCTCACCATCCATCCTTCATACACTACCTTCGACATTTCTTTTTCTTCTTTTCTTCCCACACCAAAGACGATGAAATTGGAATCTTAGATCCAAAATCGAATCAATGTAACTCCGCCGGGGAGATCAATGACTTGGTTTGATCATCGGCGCCGGTATCTGGGTTGGTGTTTGGATTCTCAGATTCTTTCGATTCCAAAAACCGAAAGATTTATGAGTCCCAAAAAGGTTTGAAATTCCCATATACTAAATGTGTAGAGAGAGAGAGAGAGAGAGAGACTCAGTGAATGAATGTGTCCTGAAAAGTAAATTTAGTTATTAAAGAGGTAATTAAGGATTTTAAATGGTTTAATTAATTGAGTAAAGTCATAGCAGCTCTGTTACATTTCACGTTCCATTTACAGACAAAAAAGCTCATGTACTAATGATAGTTTTGTTGACGAATGTTTTATAGATTCGAGATGCTTAACGGTAAATATAATCCATCATTAATATAATGTAAAGGAGGGGTAGTAGTCAAGATCGAGTTTTTGTTTTTTTTTTTACATAGTAAATATTCAAATTTTACAGAGGATTAAGAAAAACAAAAAACTTGAGAAAAACAAACAGGAAGATTTTATAATTTAAAAATTATTACCCTTAATTTATTTTTTGAGGGGTTTTGAATCTGAAAAAAAAAAAGAGAAAAATACTGAAATTGTTTTTTTTTGCTCAATAAGGTGAAATGATGGATTCTATGAGTTCTTGTAGAGGTGCAAGTTCTTTCTTGTCAATCAGTCCAAACTCCTGCCAATACCAAAGACAAGAGAGTTTAGTGAAAATGGCCAAATTGTAAAACTCTATTGCAGAGTAATTTAAGACGAGGGAACTCACATGAGTAAAGAGGATGAAATGTTTGAAGCAAGTGTTGAGATGAGCTTCTTCTTTGAGGCTAACGATTTTCTGGAAATGAGAATGGTATATATGTGCATACACACGGAATAGCCGTTTAAAGATCGTTTTCACCACATCCTTGAAGTTCTGAGGAAATGGTGCTCCTGCAACAAAACCGGATATTAGGATTAGGGATGTCGATATAGAACGTTTTTGTTGCTGATTGATCTGATCTTGTTTAGATCTCATGGACATTATGTTTTACCAAGCCTTTGAGGAAACAGGGTCTCATCATCTAGTTGAGTCTCGATCCAATCCATCAAGTACTCTACATATTTTGGAGCAGAAACCTCGATCGGCTTCTTGATCTGTACACCATCAGCCCATCTATATTCATACCTGCAAAGAGAATTTGACTGTGTTAACAAAAAAAAAAATGTAAATAAAGGATCCATAGCAACAAGAACATAAGCCATATTATTGGTTTGACTTTAACTAGTCAAATGCACAACAGAGAATGATAAAGCGGTAGGTTCACAGTTGACACTCTACTTAGATTTGAAGTCATCTTTCGAAAATAAAATTGAGCGCATGATAAAGAATTCCAAAAGAGAAGACTACAGAGATCCAAAACATAGCCTACACTCTTTCTAATCTTCACAGTTGCAAAGACATCATAAGAAATTGAACAAGCTTAAATCACACAGCAGACCACTTGAAGACCCCAGATATAACCACAGCGAGGAGAAAATATATGATATGAGCCTGTTAACGAATATATTTCTTTTCAAAGAAATAGGACGATCCTCTAATAAGTAAATTAGTCTCAAAGCTTGAAGCTAACTATGTAAAATTAACACATAGTAAAAGAGGTGTGAGGCTATACTTGGGGCCAGCAGTCATAGTAGGACAGTTATCTGGTGTGCAGAACTCGGTAAGGGTACCATATAGCAAATTCACCTGATTGAAGAAATCCACAGCTGAAAAGAAAAACAATATATCAACAAAGCAATAAGTATATATCAACAAAGCTTTGTAAAAAGAAAGAGATATCAGTAATTATTCAACTCCTACATTAAATCCCGAAGAATAAGTATACACTATAGTAACCATGAGACTGCAAGCAGAGTGGTACTCACTGTTTACAGCAAGCCATTCATTTGCATCTTCTCCTGGAGGAAGTCGTACAGCTTCTCTTAAGTTCCCACTTCCTAAGGTGGCATCTATATGCTTTCGAAGCTGTGCACCCTATATTTCCGAAAGAAACAAAAACGTTTAACAAGAAGAATCACACACTACAGAGTTTCAAAACTCAAAAACTACAGAGTTACAATTCATGTCAACTAATGAACGAATCCAAAACTCAAAAACTACAGAGTTTCAAAGACATCAGCCATAGAAACAAGATGGACAAAAATAGTTTACAAACCTTGCTTCCCGAAGGTGCACTCTTTTTAGGACGGAAAGTCTTCTGATTTCTATTAAAAAGTAAAGAAAAAAGGGAAAAACATATATGTTATCAAACAGATCATCAATGTTAAATGAAAACCTATACATTAAAACATGATCGAGTCAAAACGGCTATAAGTTCAACAAAATCAAGTCCAATCTTTATCTACTAGTAAACCTAATGTATCCCAGAACAAAAGTTTGAAAAATTCACTGCATATGACAGGGATGTATCACCAAACCTCTAGTTTTGGTTCCAATTTTTGCCTACAATCATAGACTTCTGACTTCTGAGGTACAAAACAAATCTGATCATCATTGAATACCTACCTAATAATACGTTTTCCAAATCTGGATAGCATAAATATGAACCATCGTAATCATCACTAACTGGTTCCAACTAAGATTTGAAGCACTGATGACAAATTCACAGCACCAATGATTTTAAATCCAATCAAGCAAACTCTAATCTGTGTTAAACCACTAAATCATAAGATCGGGTAAAAGGATCCAATTCCTCAATTCATAAATCAGATCAAGAACTTCTCCCGATATGTAAAACACACAGAGACCCTCTAATCATCAATTCACAGCCAACAACAACAACAAAAACACTCAGCCATGAACCTGAATCCAGTAATACACAGGATAGAAACGAATCAGCGATCGATAAAGTAAGGTTTGATACTAGAGATCACAAGTTCTGATTTCGCAATCACAAAACGAAACCAAAAATCAATCCGAGAAAAAAATCCAGAAGAAAAGCCAAACGAATCCATGATCCCACACAATTACAATGCACGGGAGATCCTAAGAAGTAAGAAATTGAAATCACACAAGAAAGAAGATCACTAGTTTTTTTTTTTTTTTGTGATTTTCCCAAACAGATCTGAGATTGCAAAACAATCAATCAAAAAAAAATCTACAAATTGAACACAAAATTACGCAGAGAAACGAAACGAAGAAAAATTCGCACCTCCCTAACCCAAAGAGACTCATGGCGACAAAAAGGCAAAGCGAGAGAGAAGAGATTCGAATTAGCTTTTCTTTTTTTTTCCTCAGGTGGAAAATGAGAAAAAGAGAAGTCTCTGTAAAGACGGGGAAAAAAGTGAGAGAGTATTTATATGGTGAAGACGAAAGACTCGTTGATTCGCTTTCTCTCTCCTTATTAGCTGGCATATTTTTCTAAAGCCCCTTAACTTTTATAATGTTTAGATTTATACCCTAAATTAGTAAATTCTTCTTAGAGAATCAATTTTAGCTGCCTGGAAAAATTTGGATGACCCGATTTACAGGTTTCGGATATCCGTCCAAACATTATGATAGCTGTGGGATTCATAAAAACCCGGTTTCATCCTTTGTTTGGGCCAATTTAATACATTTTCGGCCATATTAGCATGATACAGTTTTTTAAATTGTCCATAAGCCCAATATTGTCAAGCTCGACAATCAAATTGAAGAATATTCTTTCGAAATTTTTGGTAACTATTCCCACAATATTTTTTCAATCAATTCCGCCCTCAAATCTCTCTGCATAATCTTCAATTCCCTGAGTATCAATGTTGAAAATTCTATCAAATTCATAATTTAATCCTAATCATAACCAAAAATCTCGCAATCATCAACGACTCTATCAAAACCATTCCTATACGATACCCTAAACTACTAGAACACTATAAATAATCCAACATCAAACACATTCATAACTCATCAAGCAAAAATCATTTCTTATCAAACAAAAAAACAATGGCTGCATCTTAGGCTTACCTCCGAGACGTTAAGCCTTACAAGACTTCTTGGAAGGTGCAAGTGAGGGTTCTTCATTCATGGAAGAACTACTCAACAAGGTTTGATGTTAATGATGATTCAAAAGTATCAATGTTCGATCCTCTACAAATTCACGCCTAAGTATTAATCTGCATTTCATTTAAGTATAAAAGTTACAATAACTTATTACTAACTTTTACAAATGATGAAGGATACATGGAATGTAACCTGCACATATTCACAGTTTTTAGCCAGAAAGCACCAAGTTGTTGCGTCTCCTTTTCATCTTTCTACTACGACATCATAACTGCTTGCTCATTTGGTGCCTGTTTTTGCGGAAACAAAAAGAACTACGTCATGTAAGTCAAATTCAAAACTCTTTCTTATATCTCCTAAACTGAAAAGACATTACCAATATTTTCTTGCAGATCTGATTCAAAGATTCTAACCATGAAAGGGTCTCAACACAAAAAGACGACGTTGAAAAGACTAATCAAATGCTTAAATCTTTTTTTTTCCTATGCAGATGATACTGTAATGTTCTATGGAACCAAGTTTTAGAATGAACTATTAATAGAATCTGGGCGTTCAGGGAATGTTCAATCTGAGATTTTTCTAAAAACGATCAAAAGACATTCACTTTCAAGCAAGGTTGGGCCTTCCCGAGAAAAGTTTACATTAATGGTGATGAATGTATGTATGTTACCTCCACCAGATTCATATCCTTTTCTACCCATCTCTGCACATGGAAGCTTTGCTTCTCTCTCACTAACCATTCTTCTTCTTCTTCTTCTATTCATCACAGTCTGGTAATTTTGAACCAGAATTTTTTTTTTTAACAGACTGTTAATTCAACTTCCAAATAAAGATCATCAAAAATTTGTTACAAAATATGATAACAGATGTGCAAGTTTTTTTTTTTTTTTTACCTTTTTATAATCGGCACCATTGATTTGATTGTTTCGTATTTCTTGACCAACTCACTCATTTGAAACTGTGAAAGTGAAGCATTGATTTGAGAAATTGGCAAATCAACCAAAATCTACAGAGTGATAGAATAACAATTGGTTAATTGGGCTAGAATAACTTACTACTTATAAATTAAAACAAATAAACGGGGTATAGCTAAAATCGAAAAGATTAAAGCACCATGTATATCAGAGACGTCACGTATATACCAAGAGGTATAGTTTTTAATTCATTGAGATACTTACCTGCTATTGCATGGTATCATGAACGATGATGACTACGGAGGCTGGAGAATCCGGTACACCTTGATTGATGGAGACGTTTGTGTTTTTTATCTGTCTCACTTTGAAAAAAATGCAGAAGTTTTTCGTTGTCGAGAGATTAGACCGAGATCAGTGAAGAAAACTATGGGTCTTTTTTCATATATGCATACGCATGCAATGGGTCTTTTTCAGACCGAGAAAGAACATCAAAATTCATATTGTTAGATATGAATCGGTTTTTTTTTTTGCTTTAAAATTGGTCGTTTTTTTTTCCTTTGTCAAAGTATTTGTGTCTTAAGGGAATTTTTTTTTTTTTTATGTTTCTAAATTCTAAATTTTAATAGTCAAATATTACAGCACAAGAAGTCCAAATTAGTCAAAGCCCAAAAAGAAGACACAACATCAGGACGTGTCATCAATTATCAGTATTAGGGATGAGAACCTGCGCGTTGCGCGAGGTTGTATGCTAATTAGGCCTGACTAAAATTTTATATAGATCCATTGGTATATTATTAAAAAAAACCTATATATCTCATGAAAACATCATCTTTTATGCACTTCCAGACCTCGAGTTAGAGCCTTGGTAATGCAGTTGTTTTTTCTAAAAACTAAGAATTTCAAAAGGGCATCGTATGATTTAATCCCAACAATGAACGTGTTGTTAATGACGTTAAATTTTCTATTAACTTTTATAAACGATATGTTGATTTTGCAAGTCAATGAAAAGTTTGTTATTATATTTGAAAGTCAATAAAAGTTGAATGCTTTTTTTGGTTAGACAAAAACTTTATATTTTTTTTGGTAATTTTTGGAAAGTTTGAGTTTTTTTAGCCGAATTCTCGTAGTATTTTATCTCATTTACCATTTGGTTAAAATGGCTCATTAAATAGGCAATTATCGAAAGCTTTTTATTTCACTTGATGGGCCTATTTGTTTTTTAGTATTGGGTCTAACTTATTCTGTTTTTTAGATTTTTTTGGTTATGTTCTCAATTCAAAGTGTTCTGTAATTATTTTCTTCTTCATTTTTTCATCCTCTGATTGTACGGACTTGGCTTGCAATATTTTCATCCTCCGATTGCAGTTTATGGTTTTGATTGTCGAGGATTCTTTATTAATCTTGAGGAGACAGTTGACGGAGTCCAATTCAGTTCGTGGTGTGGGCGTAAACTAAGTGAATTTCCGATTTCTTGGGTGGCAAAATTTGTCTTATTATTTTATTTTGTTGATAAGGAATCACGGCAGAATTTACAAACTTAACATTGAATGTGGATCCTTCTATGGTAGTAGCAGACTGAAAGGAAAAGATGTGTTTGATTAAAATAAAACTAATTTATAAGGAAAATAATTAGCTTGGTAACATAAATTTACATGTCCAACATCTGGTGTAAAAAAAAGAACCTTCTAATTGCGTCTCTAAAGGAAGTGATGGGAATCTTTGACCGCAGCTTCGCGATCTGTAACATAAATCAACAAAAACAATTTCCTTTCACTTGCTGCTACTTGGCATGATTTATAACTTCTCAGTCTGTATTCTGGATAAGGAATCAATATTACAGTCCTTTCAAACAAAAGAAATACATCTCAACAACTGGGTGTTCCTAACCTCCTTAAGAGCTTTGTCCTTCTTAAGTCTAGAACTCAAAGACGCCACCATTTCTAGAATCTCTTCACTGCTAATCTTTGGTTTCCCGAAAAAATCATCTTTCCATTGTCCTTGTTTACCCGAGTGCCCGGAGTACTTGTTAAATGATGTGGCAGCAGTGTCTCCGTCACAAGGTGGATAATGAGTAATTAAGTCATGTAGAATAGCATCTGCCCCTGGCGGAAATGATACACATTTGAGCTTTTCTTTGTTCGATTTCTCATTGGCATCTTTGTTCTTCCCATTTTTGTGCCTGCTTGTGAATAATGAAAGACGCCTTTGTTCTCCGCGCCTATAAAAGCATCCAAAAAAATCAGAAACAGAAGACTCTCAAGTCATAGCAATCGAACTTACACCATCGAAAAATGAATACTTTCTCAAACACAAAACACTAAAGAGTACAATAAAGGCAGTAACTCACCCCCGGAACTCTTAAAGCATAGAAAAATGAATACTTTCTCAAACACAATACACTTATATAGTACAATAAAGGCAGTAACTCACCCCAAACTCTAAAGTCCTAGCCATTGACCCTTTTGTCATAGAAAAATGAATACTTTCGCAAACCCCACAACACTATAAAAGTACAGTAAAGACAGTAACTCACCCCTGAACTCTCAAGTCCTAGGAATCTAACTTTCTCCATAGAAAAAAATGAATACTTTCTCAAACCCCAGAACACTATAAAGTACAAAGAATTTAAAGCAGCGAGACTCACCCTGAACTTTTCGATTGAATACCCATTTTCGGACACATCTGATGAATCACGCCACGTTCGTTATTTGATAGATTATGCTCAAACGTGTAAACTACACAACACACATGCAATGACAAAGGTTACCTTAAAAAAGATCCTTGTTGCGGATGCTTTGTCCAAGACAGGGCATCCATTCTTCTTCCCTCTCTCGACTTCTTTACCTCTCAAACAGACCAAGCTTCAGAATCACATCAGCCAGATAAGAATTAGACCTTCCAACCAACTGGAACAGCTTTTTCCTAGTCATTGTAAATGTTCCTGTTTTCTCCAACCGACGGTTTATGTCAGTAAATTCTGCTACTATACAAAACAGATTGCTCACCCACGGTTATTTTTCTTTTTAATTAATTCATTCTTCACATTCCAATATATATATGTATGGATTAACATAGTTACCTGCCCGCCATAGTAATCGAGAGCAATGCTCAGCCCCATAACACTGCCTATGGTTCTGATCCCATCAATATTCAAGAACTGCAACATGATAACATCCAGTCCTCCCTCCATCCATTTGTTTAGATTTGGATCCTCTCTTACTTCATACTCTGCAGTTTTACATAACCAAACATATGAAACTAAGCACCACTGCAGGAGTTTCGAACAACACACAGAAGAAAAAAGTGCAACTGACCATCTTTTTTCATTTCAGGAAGCAAACCATAAGCATGCCTCTCCACCACTTTAAGATACTCATCAACCTCGGGTTCCCGTACATTAAATAAGACGATCAATAAATGGTTGCACCATCGACTGTTGTTATCTCCTCATACATATCATCTGAAAAAACAACAATAACACCCAAAAAAGATCAAATCTTTATGAACTTTTCGACTCCAAATAACCAATGGGAGACAATATGAAAAAAAACTAACCTCCAGAGAAGTACCTCTCCACAAGAAACTGCTTAAACCCATCTTCGTACCTTCAATACTTGTCAGCAAACTCTTTGCTTTCGAGATATCTTAAAAATACGAAATTTAGGTTCTTTACAGTCCAGAAGAACACAATGCACCAAAAAAAGACAAAAAAGTTTGGAATTTTTAGAAATTACTTGTGAAAAGATGGTTCTTCATCAACCAATTGATCTGTTAGTATTCCGTTGCTGTTCACCATATCCTCCGTCTGCAACACAATCTGAGTTATTATACTACCATGTAAATACACTCACTCCCACTTATACATCCAGCAATAGCTGGATAATTAATTATCCACAAAATTTTAGAGTAGAAAAATATATAATATAATATTAGAAACCGTAATAAACAAACTATAAATAGTAACGAATGTGTTAAATTCCTTTTGTGTTTGATAACTAATCTGATATTTAGGTGTATATATATATATACAACTGACACGCTCGTCTTTTCACCTACACTTTGAATTTCAAAGAAGTAAAAGAAAAAAAAATGGAATGAAGAAAAGAAAACGAAAGGAGAATGGAAGAGGGGAGACAAAGTGGGAACCTACAAGAGAGAAAAAAAAAAATTGAATAAGAGTGAAGATTCAACTTACTTTGTGATCAGAATGATTGCCGAACTTAAGAACAACATAGTTAGTCATATGCGAGGTGGGTGGGATGAAGTTCTGCTCAATTAATCTTCTCAAATCAACACTGCAAAAAATTACATCCACAAGTATTTGATTATCATATTCCTAATCCGGTCCTGATTCCCAACATGACATAAACAACATC
>NC_025695.1:31496942-31516242 GCF_000633955.1 Camelina sativa
TAAGCTCGTACGTGAATAGAAAGTTGCTCCTATAAGCCTCCACGATTCTCATCATCAACCACCGTTAGATTCTCAGTCTGCTGCTGCTACGGCTGAGCCAAAGCGACGGACGCAGTCATCGGTGAAAACAAATAGCCCTCGAGAAGTAAACCGGAGAATTGGAGATCGGTAGGACATTGGAGAAACTTCGAGAGGGAGTATCGGAAAACGACCGCAAAGAGAAGTGCAACGGAAGCGAAAGCGACGGTGATTTCTGCTTAGAGGTAAAGATCGAGAATATAATTGAACGGACGGGAGGAGCTTATATCAACTGGACTTAAAATTTTATGATTTGGGCTTATATAAAGCCCAACGAATTTGTAAATTTTTGCTGCTGACGTGGATGCTATGAGAGAAAACTCTGCTATTATATATATATGATTTCGACCAAATTTCTTATTTTTAAACATTTCTTTTTAAAATTATTTGATTAGTAATTTAAGTTATAAATTACTGAAAGTATTTTGATTACCCTAATTAAAATTTTATTATTACGTTGACCACCAAAAAAAAAAAATTTACCAAAAAAAAATGTAGACTTTTTGTGAGACATGTATTTTAAATACTAACTTAAGGTTCTTCTCGTAATTTTTTATTTGGTCTTTTTTGGATATAAAATTATAGTTAAAATATAACTAATATTTTGAATATATAATTTTATTTTGAGTATAATGTTCGGTTTTTGGTTTAATTTGGGTAAAATTTTCTAGAATTCGTTTCGTTTTATGGTTATTCTGATCAGTTTCGTAACCGGATTTTCAGTTTGTTCGGAATCGTATATTTATCATCTCCACAGTTTACAACCAGATTTGTATAATTTTTAAAAAATATATTCTTCAAATTATACTAATTTTTTTGTATAGAAAAAAACAATTTTAATTTCAAAACAATGCAATGGAAATATAAATTTAGAATCATAAGTTTATTACTATTCCAAATATCACCAAATCACTCCTACACCGACAAATCATTCTAAATACAACACACTCAGGGGGGTGTATTGAAACAATGATTTTGGAGGATTTGATGGGATTTAAAAAATTTGGAATTTTGATAGATTTTAGGGGAGTTGATATGATTTATGGTAAAATTCTTTCAAATCCCACCTAAAACCATGAGATTTGTATTTCTGTATTTTTAACTAAACAAATCTTCCAAAATCCTCCAGAATCCCTAAAACTTATTAAAATCTGAATCCACAAACTGTTTTGAATAACAGTGGATTTCAAAGTAGATTTTAAATCATCAGTTGAATAACAGTGGATTTCATGAGACTTTTTAAAATCCATGATTGAATAACATAGGATTTGTAACTTTTACACAAATCACTTACAATATCAAGTTGAATACACCCCCCTTACTTTGTAAGTAAAACTACATATCAATTTAAATAGTATTGTAACTATACTTGATTATCATATGAAAATCATAAACTGTACCTACAAATAATAATAATTTCCAACGTACAATTTTGTCAAATAAAAACTATACTAATGGAACATAAATATTTTTTCTAAAAAAATTAAAAAAAAAAAACAATATAAAATTGGAATATTTGTACCGCGGGTTCAAGCCTAGTTATTAGTAAAATTAAGAACAAATTATACATTTACATGAGTAAAATGAATCTCTAGAGAGGTTCTCAAAGTCTATCATTTGAGAGACTCACTTTTCTCTCTCTTCTACTTTTTGATTATCTTACTATATTAATGGGAAAGTACAAATATGAAACTAACCTTAAAATGTGTAAAAAATTACATTCAATTACCATTAGAAAAAATAATTAAGATTAATTAATTAATTAAATAATATAATTAATTAAAAATAATAAACGTTGATAGATCAAAAAAAAAAAAATCTAAAAAGGTAAAAACAAAATCTATTCAAATCTAAACTAATTTGTACTTTGAAAAAAAATAACAGCTAAGATTTTTTAAAAATACAGATAATTATTAGTTATATTTTTTTTCTCTCTCTAATAAAATTATGGACGAAAATTACAAAATATTTTTTTTTAAAATATAAACCAATCAGAATTTCAAAAACTAAGATTTTATATCCAAGACAATAAAATTATTTTTAACTATATTTCAAAGATTTTATTAAGATTTCAAATTATGATTCTCCAATCATCTTTATTTTATTTTATTTACAAATTGTTTGGAATTTTCGGATAATACTTATGATTAACAAATATGCAGAATTTTTTCTACATATGTTGTGATTTGAATTTTAAAAAACGAAGATATATTACTCTTTTTTTTAATGTAAAAGATATATTACTCAATCTATGGAAAAAATGTTTGTTTTAATTTCCACATTAGCGGGTTGGTAAAACTAAATTTATATAGTTGATAAATTAATAAATTTTATTTACTCACAATTATAATATTAAAATTACTACTTCATATTTCACAAAATATTGTTGCAAATACAACAAACAAATAATATAAAACTGTAATATACATCAAAACATAAAATACTATGATATTCTAAAATAATTAGTATTAAAAAGACATCTATAGATTTATAGAACAATTAAAAATAAATACTATCTCAAACAAAATAATTTTTCATAAGAAATATAACAATAAGTTTTATTATTATATTATAATTCTTTTTAAAACCTGATCAACCTAACAATCTTCCACCTATTCCCCATGGCTCACCTGAACTAAAAAGAAAGATTTGGAAACTTAATATTCTTCCAAAAATAAAACACTTCCTTTGGCGAGTACTCTCAAATTCTCTACCTACCCTCACACGACTCGGCTCTCGTGGAATGAACCTTGATCCTATTTGTCCGCGATGTTTTCAGGCAGATGAAACTATAGAACATATATTTTTCTTTTGTCCATATGCTGAATCAATTTGGCAAATATCTAATATCCTTGTCTCTCTCCTGTACACTACATATTCGAATATAGAATCTTTCATTGAAGCTATCTTTAATTATCATCATACTAACACAACTCCAACGGACATGCATCTCCTTCCATTTTGGTTATTATGACACATTTGGAAAATTCGAAACTCCTTTGTTTTTTGAAGGAAAACAAGATAAATCAAGCACTATTCTTCCCCGTGCCAAATCAAATATACGAGAATAGAACTACTTTCACAACAACAATTGTCACAGAACCAACCACGACCATCTGCAAACAAGAAAAACATGGACAAGGCCTCCGCCACCTTTCACAAAATGCAACTATGATGCAGCTTTTGATCATAACACTAATCAAACAAAAAGTGGCTGGGTACTGCAAGATCAAAATGGTGTATCCCAAGGATGGGAGCTTCAGTTCTAAGATATGCTACGTCACCTTTAAAAGCAGAAGCAAAAGCCTTATTAGCAGCAACACAACAAAGTTGGATCAGAGGTTTAACAAAAGTTATTTTGAAGGCGACAATGAGACCTTAACCAAAATGTTGAATGGCAAACTTTTCGATGTATCAATTGACAACATTGTTCAGGATATAAAGACTTGGTCATCAAAATTTAGAACTGCAATTTTTGTTTTTGCTCCAAGAGACGGTAACAACTCTGCTCATAATTTAGCAAAATTTGGTTGTAATTCATGTGTTTTTTACTCAAGGTGTTTTTCACCTCCTGATTGGCTTTCAAATCAGTTGTATAACGATTATTATCATTTATTAATATAATTCATTTTTGCTGAAAAAAAAAATGTTGACCGTGCTTTAAGCACGAGATATCTTTTAGTTTTATATTGTTTTGTGGGTGAGACTCCCACTTAGTTGCTTCCACCATGACTTTTTTTTAACAAAAAAAGCTTTTACATAATTTTTTTTTTAACGTGAACACAATTTGTGTTTTCTTTTTTTTTTGTGTGTGTGGTCAAATTAGTTCCAAAAAAACTTGTCACAGAGATTATATAAGCTGTTGACAAAAAAAAAAGAACTTGTCATAGAGTTGTAAAGCAAAAGATTGCTTGCTTGCTTATATGCATAAAAGTAACACATAGACGATATGATCTTTTGTCACCAAGATACTTTGCGATTAGAGAGTAGTGTTTCCATAGCAAGATATGCTGCGATCAGGGAGTGTTTCCATCTTGGACTGATGTAGTCTAGAGAGAACTATGTTAATATCACATAATGTTAGATTCGTATATCCCACCTAATCTTCAAAAGATCAATGACTACCAAGCTAAAGCGAAGACTGACTCAGCCTCAGCTAATAAGGTTTATAGCACATGTTCGAAGTTCTGTACCTTCTTCGTTATATATATAAGGAACCTTGACACATGTTAATCCCCAAAAAAAGTGGATCATAGATAATATATGATATGTAATCAAAATATCAAATGTGCAACCCGAGTGACAAGGCTACTAAATATATATCTATTTATATATATATATATATATATATATATATATTTTTTTTCATTTTTATATCAACTTTCAACTTGGAAAATAGTATTACTGGAGATGAGTAGGGCAACTTTTGTTTTCCCCCAGTGTGTTCTTTACCTCTCAACATCTCAGGTTTTAGATTCACTCCACGCCCAAAAAAATCACCATTCATGTCCGATTACATAGGTTTTCATGTCCGGATGCTTGAAGGATCTATCAAGACCTTCTAGTGTCAGAACTCAGAAACAGGAAAACAGAGAAAGTGTAGACAAGCTTCAAGCAAAAGCTTTTAACTTTAACTTTAGAGAAGCTTAAAAACGGACCTTCAAGTTCTAAGCAGTTGGGAGGTGATATAATACCTATATGTACATATGTTTTATACCATGTGCTATACATTAGAATTGTTTCTTTTTAGTAGTTTACTAAGGTTCGGAAGAAACGAACAAAGACTAGGGATAAATAAAAAAACATAAAGCAAAAGGGATAATAATATTTATTTCATTATAGGCAAGGTATAAAGTTTACCACTAGTGTGACAATAACACTTTGATGGTCAGTGTTTCTATTTCAAGTCCCAAAACAATAGAAAACAAAGAAACCCATAGACAGAAACTTAAAGCTTTATGTGAACAAAACGGTCGCTAACCTTTGACCAAACAAACTGTAAACACATCCAAAGAGTGTGAAACCAAGTGTGGTTTCGTTGGAGAAGAAGACAAGATGACTGACATGATTCCACCACATTTGAAGAAACTTTGGGATAAATGGAACATACGTGTAGTCATAATACTCAGTCTCTTCCTCCAAACGATCCTTATTTTCTTTGCACCGTTCCGAAGACGCACCGCAAAGAAGCTCTTCCTTGTGCTCATATGGTCAGCTTATCTTCTTGCTGACTCGGCAGCTGATTACGCGGTTGGGCAAATATCAGATAGTCAAGAAGAAGAAGCTGAGTCAGAAAAGCATTCCAAAAACAGTGAGCTGCTAGCTTTCTGGTCACCATTCCTTCTCGTGCACCTTGGAGGTCCAGACACCATAACAGCACTTGCCCTAGAGGATAATGAGCTTTGGAACAGACACTTGTTTGGTCTTGTCTGCCAAGCCTTCGCAACTGTGTATGTGATCTTGTTGTCTATACCAAACGGGCTTCTGACTCCAACAATAATCATGCTTGTGGGCGGAGTGATCAAGTATGTCGAGAGAACAGCTGCTTTGTTCTCAGCGAGTCTTGACAAGTTCAAGGAATCTCTGCTCAAGGACCCTGATCCTGGTGCTAATTACGCCAAGCTCATGGAGGAGTATGAAGCTAAGAGGAATATGAATATGCCAACCGAGGTCATTATGGTTGAGGATCCAGAGGAAGGAAGAGAAGGCAAGACTCTAGTCAGGCCCATTAATGCTATATTGACACCACTTCAAGTTGTTCAGTATGCTTACAAGTACTTCAATATCTTCAAGGGTGTTCTTGTTGATCTAATCTTCACAATTCAAGAGCGCGACGAGAGCAGGGCGTTCTTCGACTCGCTGACCGCAGAAGATGCTTTAAGAATCATCGAAGTCGAGCTCGGCCTCATATATGATTCTATGTTCACCAAAGCAGAGATCCTGCATAACAAGACTGGAGTTGTGTTCCGTTTTATAGCCTTGGGGTGCCTTGTTGCGTCTCTCTGCTTCTTCAAGATGACTAAGAAAAACCAATATGATGGATTCGATATTGCCCTTACTTACGCGTTGCTCATATGTGGAATAGCTCTTGATTCCATTGCTCTTCTCATGTTCTGTGTGTCTGACTGGACCATTGCTAGATTGAGGAATCTAAAGGAGGACTTGTACGAGATGGACACATGGGTAGACGGAGTTTTTAATTGGATCCTCGATTTCAAGACGGTGAGGTGGAGAAGATCCAAATGTTTTGGGGACGGAGGACATGAAGTGCTCAACAGAAACTTTATGTTCCGTAGATGGTCTGAGTATGTTCATGCTTACAACTTGATTGGATTCTGCTTGGGGATACGTCCCGTGAGAATCCATCATACCAAGGGTATAATACGCAGTTTCTTTGACAAGACCATTCACTTTTTGTGCATAGATATTGTCATCAACAATGTCACGAGAGGAACTGGCCGGTTTGGTCGCTTTCTCACTGATTTGTCCAAAAAGGACAATCAGGTAATGCGTACAATTCTCCTTTTGCCTCGTCTCCTCGTACTATTGATCTACGATTTCCTAGACTTTTTCGGTATCAAAGATTTGGTTGAGGAGATAAGATTCACAGTCAGTGATCGCCTCACCAAAGAACTATGGGAGTTCATATTCACAGAGGTGCAACAAAAACACAGATTTGCTGAAGACCAAGAAAGTGCAAAGGCTATATCTTCAGCTAGAGGAAACTGGACTCTAGTTGAAACATCAAGCAAAAAAACCGAAACCGGATTAGACCATGCGGTACTTCTACAGTATGTAACAGAAAAGGATTACGATCAGAGCATTCTACTATGGCACATCGCCACAGAACTCTTCTACCAAGACCAGATAAAGATTCAAGCCACCGAGAAAGAAGAACACAGTTACCGAGAGTTCAGCAAAATCCTTTCTGACTACATGATGTACCTCATCATAGTGCAGCCAACTCTGATGTCAGCTGTTTCGGGAATCGCAAAGATACGTTTCGTAGACACATGTGCGGAGGCGAAAGACTTTTTCAAGAGGAGGAATATATACAAATCAAAGAATGAAGGAAATGAACTTGTGAACGAAGCCAGTCGAGTTATTCTATCTGTCAACACAGATGTTGAGCCTATGGCTGTGAAAGGAGACAGAAGCAAATCCGTGTTTTTTGATGCAAGCGTGCTTGCAAAGGAGCTGAGGCGGTTAAAAGATGAAGGCGAAAACATGTGGGAAGTAGTAAGCAAAGTCTGGGTTGAGATGCTTTGCTATGCAGCGATTCATTGTAGCTCTCAAGAACATGCTTCCCAACTCAGCAAAGGGGGCGAACTCATCGACTTTGTCTGGTTACTAATGACTCATTTTGGACTAGGAGATCAGTTCCAAATCAACAGGGATGATGCAAGAGCCAAACTGATAGTGGCCAAGTGATTATACTACACAAACTCAGTTTCTTCAGCTGCTTCATTTTTTGTTTCCTATGTTTTACCTTTTTGAATAATTTGCGCACTTGTAGTGTAATAAACTTCATCTATCAATTTCATTCAAGTCTAAGTATCATCTTTCTCAGTAATCACACAAGTCATCAGACCCTAAATGCCCAAATCTCAATTACTTATAAAAAAACCCTAAATTTATAAATTCCCAAATCTACGTTAAACTCTTCACTACAAAACCCTACTTACAATACCGAAAAAAAACCTAAAGCGAACTAAAACAGAGTAGAAGCTTCGTGTCTTCGTGATAAGTGTCATTGCCATTGATAATGTCTCTTCTCGTTCGTCCCCTCTAGAGTCTAGCCTCTATAGGCTACTTGTGCGATTTTGCCTAAGCTTGGGCTGAGATATTAAAATGGGCCTTAAATGAACTTCAACTTGACCATCTCAATAGTCAATAATGATCATATATTTTATTTTATTTGCTTTCACTTTTTATTTATTTTATTTACTTTAATATTTTTTTTTTGGCAAAATTTACTTTAATACTAACATGTTTTTTTACAACCATATGGTTTCTTACTGATACCAAAACCTAGGTTGTTAGAAGCTTCGTAGAACTGTTCCCAGCCCCGGCTCGAAAATTTTTAGAGCCCTAGGACAAAATAAATAAATTTTAGGCCCTTTAACATATATAAAAAAATATTGATATTTTGAATCTCATTTAGAATAAAAATTAATTGTTTGGACCATAATTAACATACATTTTTCAGAAAAAGGCTTTTCTTTCTCATACTATTTTAATTATGAACTTATTTTTATATTTTTTTCTTGAAAGTAGACCTTTTTTACGAAAGAAAATTTTGCAAATATTGATGGGCTCTTGGGCTACTGTCTCTCAATCCTACCCATTTGAGCCTGGACTAACCCGGCTCGAAATTTTTTAGAGCTCTAGGACAAAAAAAAAATGTTTTAGGCTCTTTAGCATATATATTGGATCTCATTTAAAATAAAAAGTAGTTATTTAGACAATAATTAACATACTTTTTTTCGAAAAAAGCTTTTGTTTCTCTTCCAGATATACTATATTGTGGATTTATTTTTATTTTTTCCTTGAAAGTAGAATTTTTTTATGAAATTTTTTTTTACAAATGTTGATGGGCCCTTGGGCCACTGTCCCTCTGTTCTACCCATTTGAGTTGGGCCTGACTATTCCCCACAAAGAGCGTCGCAGTGAACAGCCTAGGCGTCGAAGGTTTGCAGTTTAATTTATATTTCAAAATCAAAATAGAGACTACCAAATCTTTTGAAAGCTTACTTTCCATGATGCTTAAAATGAAACTTTTGGTTTAGGGAGTCGTAAATAAATAGTATGGATCTGTGTTTTTTTATGTCCATGTTTTTATAACGAAAAGAACTAAAATTAATTTAGGAGTTATATTCAAACTAGTATTTTAAGTGATTTGAGTTTTTATAAGTTTATATATGATTTTGATAGTTTTAGAGAAGTTGATATGATTTGTAAAATTCTTTCAAATGTCATATAAAATCAGTGTTCTAAAACGCGCTATGGGCTTGCTACGCGGTGGACAAACGCCTAGCGCCTAGCCGTATATGCAGGTGCCTAAGCGGAATCTAGGCGGATTATATATTTTAGATAAATGAATATATATTTATATAAAAATAATATTTACATATATATATAGGATGAAAACTTATACACTTTAATTTTAGAAAAACATAAAACAAAAATATAGTATCAAATATTATATTCAATAAACTCTTATCTATCAAAATAGTTTAAATCTATTATAATCTCACATTTTAAACCAAAAAAAACATAATCCATTCAAAAACATGTAAAATTGACAAAATGTAAGTTTATACGTACTTTGGAACCAAATTAAATTTCATAAGTTTAGACTTTAGAGGCTAATTATAATATTTATTTGAAACAAACATATTATTCTAAAAAATATTTCATTACAGTATTTTTAACCATTTTAGTCAACATACTACCTAGAATCCGTACAGGCATCCGCGTAGACCGCATAATGTCCGCCTAAACGCTATTAGGTGTCCGAATTATTTAAAACCACCTAAATTACCGCATAGCTAAAATTTGAAACACTCGGTCACCGTATAGCGTATAACCGCCGCCTAGGCACCCGCCGTAGGCCGCATTTTAGAACATGATTTTTAACCATTTTAGTCAACATACCGCCTAGAATCCGTACAAGCGTCCGTGTAGACCGCATAATGTCCGCCTAAACGCTATTAGGCGTCCGAATTATTTAAAACCGCCTAAATTACCGCATAGCTAAAATTTGAAACGCTCGGTCACCGTATAGCGTATAACCGCCGCCTAGGCACCCGCCGTAGGCCGCATTTTAGAACACTGTATAAAATCATGAGATTTTTTTTTCTGTACTTTTTAACCAAGGAAGTCATTTCAAAATTTTTAAAATCATTAAAAATCCAATCTACAAATTGTTTTCAGCAAAATTCTTGGGTTCACCCCTAGGGGTGACCTCTTTTATTCACCCCTCTTAACTAACTAATCAAAATACAACAAATCGTCATTTCATATCATATCATATTAATAAAATATATCAAAAATAAAGTGAAAAGACAAAACAAATTAAAGAAACAAATTCTGTAGATTTTTTAATAAGAAAATTATGTCGGTATGGGTTTATAAAAAATGGTTAGAGTGTAGATTTTACAATTAAATAAAATTATATGTCGGTTTAGGTTTACAAAAGAGTGATTAGGGTTATAGGTTTTACAATTAAACAAAATTATATGTCGGTTTGGGTTTACAAAATAGTGGTTAGGGTTTAGATTTTATAATTAAACGAAATTATATGTCGGTTTGGGTTTACAAAAGAGTGGTTAGGGTTTAGATTTTACATTCAAACAAATTTATATGTCGATTTGGGTTTATAAAAGAGTGGTTAGGGTTTAGATTTTACAATTAAAAAAAAATGTCGGTTTGGGTTTATAAAAGAGTGGTTAAGGTTTAGATTTTACAATTAAAAAAAATGTCTGTTTGGGTTTATAAAAGAGTGGTTAGGGTTTAGATTACACAATTAAACAAAATTACATGTCGTTTTGGGTTTATAACAAAGTAATTTGGATTTAGATGTTATAATTAAAAACTATAATATAATGTTTAGAATTAATAACTTTAAAATTGAATGAAATACAGATTTTGTTTATTTAATTAATAATTTGTTTCCTCTTAACAAATTATATTATTAGAATGAGAGAGATTCACCCCTTCAATAGTTGACAAAAAAAAAAAAAAAAACTGTTTTCAATAATACTAGATTGGATTTAAGGTGTGTTAAGGTGTTTTTCAGTTAAACGAAACAGTTCTTGCACAAATTTAAGTAACATGTGTGCAAGACTAAAGTGTGATTTTTCTTGATTTTAATATCAACAAGAAGAGAATATTTTATTCCAAAAACAAAAAAAAATCCCTTGATTAAAGAGTTACCGTAGAATATAAGAATGGAATGCAAATGTAGGTAACTTTATTTATCAAATTCTGGTCAAATGTATATTGTTTCTTCTTGGAATATAAGATTTTTATTATGTCGGTTTCAGGTATTTATGCTGTGGTGCAATCGATGGAAAACGTGTTATGGCCACCAATTACACTTTTGTTTATCAATGGAACGATAAAATACGTGGAGAGGTCACTCGCATTGTACTCAGCCAGCTTAGAGAGACTCAAAAACAGCATGCTTCAGTTACCAGACACTAAGCTAATGGAAGAATACGGAAGACGGCTCTGTTTTTAGATGGAGGTGATCACTTAGCAAATGAGGCAATAGCCAACACTGCTGGTCTGGTCCAGGGTTCCTTTCCGGTCAAGTATTTGGGGGTGCCTCTTTCCACTAAGAAAATGTGTAAGCAGGACTTTCAGCCTCTCTCGATAAGATCCATGCAAGGTTTAGCTCTTGGACTGTCCGACATCTCTCTTTTGCCGGAAGACTTCAGTTGATTCAGGCTGTCATCTACTCAACTATTACCTTTTGGGCGTCCATCTTCATTCTGCCTAACAGCTGCTTGGAGGAGATCGAGAGCATGTGTAGTGCTTTTCTCTGGAAAGGTGCCCCAAATTCGACAAGGGGAGCAAAAGTTAGCTGGGACTCCGTCTGTACTCCCAAGGAGAATGGAGGTTTGGGTTTAAAACGACTTGTTCACTGGAATAAAGTCCTTGCTTTGAAACTTATTTGGCTCATTTTTTCTGCCGGAGGTTCCCTTAGGTTTCATGGGTACGTGCGAATCTTATCGCTAATCAATGCTTCTGGGAGCTAAATGCCTCATCATCTGGTAGCTGGGTATGGATAGGCATTTGCAAGCTTCGTCCTCTTGCTCGGCCTTACATAGTGTGTGAAGTGAGTTCTGGAACTACCTGTAAGTTCTGGACAGATAATTGGACATCGCTTGGGCCCCTGTTGGACATCACGAGTGATAATGGACCTAGAGTTTCAGTTTTGCCAAAAAATTCAGTGGTTGTGGATGCTGTTAGGAGGAATCAGTGGTGGATCGCCCAATCTCGCTCTCGAAATCCCATTGTGCAGTTACTCAAGGCCTGCCTCCCGCCTATATCAGTTGTTAACCTTCAGGAAGATGCTCACGCAGACTTCTATCTCTGGAAAATTGGGGATGCTATACCCTCAAATAGTTTTTCAACTTCTGCAATGTGGTCTCACCTTCATCCTCTCGACACAAAAGTGGACTGGTTTGAGGTAGTTTGGAGCAAGGGCAGGATTCCCAAACACGCGTTCATTGCTTGGCTCAACTCTCGGCATAGACTTCTCACGCGAGATCGTTTGGTTTCTTGGGGTCTATCTGTTCCCTCAACCTGCCTCCTCTATAATACTCAAGATGAATCCCGTCAGCACCTCTTCTTTGAATGCTCCTATACGAAGGAGGTATGGTCCGCCTTTACTAGAAAAGCCCAAGTGTCACCTCCGCCTGTCTTTGAGGATGGAGTTCGGTGGCTGAAGAATCCTTGTAGGGACAAAAACATTGCCTGGATTCTCCGGTTAGCATATCAAGCCTCAGTTTACACGATCTGGAAGGAGCGTAACTCACGGCTCCACACCTCCGTTTCTAGACCAGCCTCGAGTCTTGTTTCAGAAATAAAAACCATCCTCAGATCGCATCTTGGAACTCTAACGCTCAAGCAAAGGAATGTTCTCCTGGATAATACACTCTTGGTTACTTGGTTTGGTGTTTTTCATTAGTCTTGTAACCATTTATGTATGCAGGTGTAACTCATTATAGGAGGCACCTTATGTATTTTTCATCTGCAAATCAATGAAAAAGGTATGTGTTAAAAAAAAAATACGCTTCAAGAAAATATTCAAATCTGGTTTATGAAATCTGAACTTTATTTTGACAGCAAAACTGGTTTATGAAATCTGAACTTTATTTCTTCTTAAGAGATTTACAAGGATATGCTTCCCTTATTTATACAAGTTACAAAACCCTAGATGTTGCATACATGTGTCACAATCATCATTCATCAGATGAATCGAGCGTTTCAAATTGGTTTGACAGCTTGATGATTGCCTTGTCGTTTGGACACTTGATGACTGCTTTTGCCGTACAGTCTTCATCTGCAACTTCCTTGTTCTTTCCTCTGTTTTTGTCTTTAGGTGAAGTAGCCATTGGGACAATAGCACATTGGACCTTACTGGGCTTTTCCGCACGGCCCAATTCCTTATTGGTTACGACTTTTTTGTTTCTAATGTATTTCTTCATCATTAAAAGCCTTGATTAGATCATCCTGCAGTTTGGGAATTTTCACACGATCAGAACGTCTTATACTTTCCATGGCTTCATTTAGCTCTCTTTGTAATGTTTTGATACGTAGATCTGCATTAAGCTGAGATTGATGTTTCAAATGTGCCAAAGCTTGTCTGCATCGGTTAATTCTATGGTTTATTGAGATGTTTGTTTCTTCATCATTAGCCGCCCAGCCTTGTTGAACAACTTCATAAAATCTTGGTAAATCACAAAGTCTTTTATCAAACTGAAAGATTCTTCGTCGATATGGTTGAGAATCATTTATTGAGAAGAATAGGTTTATGTTATGAACCCCCAAACTCCAAAAATTGAGCTTCTGCATTTGGATAACTGGCAGTTCCTGTTGCGCTTATCATTGCTCGGTCAAGACAAAATTTAACAGCATGTGTATACCGTTCACCCCACCAAGAGAATTTATCACCCCGTGATCGTATGTCTCTTAAGGGACAAATGGAGATCATATGTCGGAAATATCTGAACGTCCATTCTTCTCTCATTGGACCACCTATTTTTTCTTGGTTAGAAATTATTTCATTGAAATTACCAAGTAGAATCCATGAGTCTTGACAAGAGAAAGATAAGTTTTCCAAACATTCCCACAAATGATGGTGTTTACTTTGCATAGAGTGTCCATAGACGCAAGACAAATATAAGTTATTATTATTATGTGACACTAATACATCAATGAGTCGTTCATCCTTTGAAATTAAGGATAAAGACACATCATTTTTCCACATCAAAGCTAAGCCACCGCTCCTACCTTGAGGGAGATGAATAATTATGTTAGAAAATCCTAGATCATCCTTAAGATTAGTTACAACATCAGAATTTTTTAGAGTTTCAGAAAGAAAGAGAATATCACACTTAGTTATAAGACCACCAACTCCACTGCAGCTTCAGCTTTGTTGAAGACGGTCTCAAACTGCACTCTTTCCCTCTTTAGAAAGGCGAATTCTGTCAGAGCATCATCGGTTGTTTCAGCGAACATGTCCAAGCTGTCAGTAGGATTGACCAAACTGTTGACATACTTAGCATGAATATAGCTCCTCTGTTCGGCAGTGAGGTCTTTATCCGTAAAGAGACTGGGAAGACCAGAAGAAACCATGTTCTGAGGAACATATCTCTGACCAGTAGGTTGTGGTGGTAGCATCTGAATACTAGGAATAAGCGTCGTTGGATCAATGGAGGGCAGAGAAGAAGCGTCTGACATATTGTTTTCACCATATAGATGATTATCTCTTCACTATCATCATCAGATTCCTTTGCCTCATTGACATCAAAGGGCATTCTTTTGCATCATGCTTAAGAGACCCACATTTTGTGCAGAAGTTCCTAAGTTTCTCATATCGGAACTTTAACACAATGTTCTCATCAACACCAAACCTAAAGTTTTTCTCGAAGCGTAAAGGTGCATCTATGTTCCAATCAACCCTAACCCTCACCGCCCCAACTTGATTGACATTCTAATTATAGTCAACTTCAGATACATGTCCTAATTGATTCCCATATTCCCCTAGCCATTACATTTGTGAGATAGAGAATCAGAATACCTTGAATTTGGACTCAAAACGGGATGATTTTCATATCAGTCTCACAGATATTTGGGAACCAACGACGAGTAGTGACCATCCAATCATTGAAGGACCAGGGACCCCTACGAAGCACCAGATTCATTGACTCGTCAGACTGGAAGCAGAATTGTACGCGTCCTCCATCTAGAAGGCGACCAACACAAGCATTAACAAATCCCCAAACCGAGGCATATGGCGAAGTAGAGTCCACACATTTTTTTTTGTGGGTTAACTGGCGTAACCACCAAAGAGTAACGATTCACCGATGCCGCTCGAGAACAGAACTCTGAAGTCAGAGAGATATGGGCTTCTTCAATACCCAAATCAAAGTCTTGGACAGATTTTCTCAGAAAGTCACTCATGATTGTAGTGAACGATTGTGAAAAAAGAAATTGGAAGTGATAGAAAAAGATTGGGGATGAAGATTTATATAGCAACAGATCCATGGCAGTTTTGGAAGACGATTAACTCCTGCGAAAGGGAGAGACAAATAACTGTCAGAAAAAACTGACAGAGATAAACCGCCGACAAAACCCCCAATGTCAAACAAGCGTGGATTATCGGTCAGAAAAACTTCAAATCGGAGAAATGAACCGGTATGAACAGTGGCAAAAATCGCTGCCAAAAAAATCGCCTAGCGAGAGAGACGAGATCTCTTTAATTTAGTCTATTGATAACAACAAAAGTAATAACTAATTTAAACTCTAGTTATCTAGACTGAACCAAAATAGTATTCTAAAAATTGAAGACCACTTATTTAAACTCTATAAATACTTTGTAAACCCTTATTAATATTTTGTGAAACTTCTAAAATACCTTATAAAATCTTATAAATACTTGGATCGACTCTCTAAGTAGTAATCACCATCCAAAAGTAATTTATAAGACTTTATAAATTTTTAAGATTTAAGGAGAAGTATTTTTGAAAATTAATTGGTGAACGAGGCATTTTTGAAAAAAGGGCATACCAAAAATGACATTTCTCAAAAGTCCCCTATATTTGGCTTAAAATTTGAAATTTAAAACAAAATCAAATCCGTGCAAACGGTTCATATTAGATAATATTTTACTTTGCATATTATTTTTTTATAAACCGAAAACCTAAACACCAAAAGAAAACCTATATACCTAAAAATATTCTGATTGACAAAAAAACAAATTTTAAAGACAAACAAATGAATTCCTAAAATCTGATTAAATACGACTTATTTTTTTATTTTAGGCAAAACCATACGAACAGTTTTAAATATAAATACTGTATTTTTAAATCAAGATACTTATGGAAATATAAAGACTAAAACAGAAAATCCTGGTATATTTGAAGTAACGTGAGTGAAAGAATAAAGTATGATTTCCTTGATTTTTTGCTTTCCTTTTTCTGATTGTCTTGATTTTATTATCAACAAGAAAAGAATAGTTTATTTCTGACACACAAAAAGCCCTTGATTAAAAGACTTACCGTGGAATAAAAGAAAGGAATGTAAAATATAAGAATAGTACTGGGAGAAAATAATTCACGCGTTATTTATAAATTTCAGGTTAATTATTCTAATACCATATATATAAGCTGAGCAAGAGAGCATGAAACAGCAAATTTTGATACTTAGCGAGCTTAGGTTTTTCAGACAAAAAGAGTAATAACAATGCAAGTGATACCGCCGGAAATTAAAAAGATCTTAGACAAATGGAACATCAGAGGACTTGTGATAATGTCTTTGCTGTTCCAAACGTCTCTTATCTTCCTCGCACCTCTGCGGAAACGCACATCAAAGAAGTGGCTCGCTGCAGTTCTGTGGACCGCGTATCTTTTAGCGGATTGGACCGCTAATTATGCGGTGTCTCAGATCACTAAGAACCAAGGGAAGGAACCAGAACCTGGTGATCCTCCAAAAAACAAGAAGCTACTTGCTTTGTGGGCACCGTTCTTGCTGTTGCATCTTGGTGGTCCGGACACCATTACCGCATTGGCTCTTGAGGATAATGCCTTATGGCAACGTCATTTGTTTGGCCTTGTCTCTCAAGCGCTTGCAGGTAAATAAATACATAGTATGTACATTAATTGGTTGAAGGTTAAACACTATATATTACTGATCAAGTAACATAGTAGATGATATCTATTTTAGCATGTTAGGTTATACATGTAGAATGGTAAATTAAACATTCCTTACTAAATACTCAGTAAGGTACGGTGTAACGTATTATATTGTTTTTGTGAAAGAAGTTTTTATTTGAGTTACCCAATAGTAATCAATCCTTAAATCTCATAATTAACCAATATAAATAAAACTGGTAATTAAGACTACAAAGTACAAACCAAGTACTACTTACTTTAAACTATAATTAGTTGGTTCTTCTTATGATATATAATTTCCATGTCGTGTTCAGGTGTTTATGCGGTGGTGCAATCTTTGGAAAACGTATTATGGCCACCAATCGTACTTTTATTCATCACCGGAACGATAAAATACGTGGAGAGGACACGAGCATTGTACTCGGCGAGCTTAGACAAGTTCAAAGACAGAATGCTTAAACCAGCAGACACTGGTCCTAACTACGCTAAGCTAATGGAAGAATACGATTCAAAGAAAAAGTCAAATCTCCCAACTGAAATCTTCTTAACCAAAGAACCGGACAAGCACGAGAGACCCCCGACACTCGTTAGACCCGACCGCGAGTATCTAACCGATCTCGAAATCGTTCAATACGGCTTCAAATTCTTCAACACTTTCAAAGGTCTTGTCGTTGACCTAATTTTCAGTTTCCGTGAGCGAGACGAAAGCAGAGATTTCTTCAAAGAGTTGAAACCTGGAGAAGCTCTTCGGATTATAGAAACCGAGCTAGGGTTTCTATACGAATCAATGTACACGAAAACCGCGATTCTTCATTCGAAAACCGGTACTCTTTTCCGGTTAATCGCGTTCGGTTCACTTCTTTCTTCCTTTTTTGTCTTCCATCGTAGACCGCTTAAGTACGATGATTTTCATGAAGCAGATGTGGTGATTACTTACATTTTGTATATTGTTGGTATCGCACTTGATCTTGCGTCAATGGTCATTTTCTTGCTCTCGGATTGGACATTCGCATTGAGAAAGCTCAAGGATGATCCCGAGGAAGGAGAGAGTTCTATCGACTCTTTACTCAATTGGTTTCTCGGGTTTAGGAAACCGCGGTGGAAGAAGCATACATGCAACGGAAACCAAACCCACGAGGTGCTTACAACAGGGTTCTTCTCACGGAGATGGTCAGGCACGGTCTACGGTTTCAACTTCATCGGGTTTTGTCTGAAAGCCAAAGTTTCAAGAATCCATCAGAAGAGAAACTGCAACCTTTTAGTGTGGGACTCCGTGGTTTTGATACTCGATAAGGTAATCAGAAGCATCCAAATGTTGGTAGGATGGATCAGAGATGGTAATAGATCAGTCAGAAGCGTGCTGAGGCAACGGTCCAAGAAGAATCCCTTCTTTCGTTACACAGTTTACTTGTTATACCTCGTGTTTTTCGCGGGTGTTCCTCAAGTTTTTGTAGTCCTTTGGGACTACATTGATCGAATCTTCAGTGTTAAAGCTTATCTAGACGAGATAAGGTTCATATCGAGAGAGCCTTTGACAAAGAATCAATGGGAATTCATATTCTATGAGCTCAAGGATAAGTCCGACTTCGCGGAGAAACCTGAAGTCGCAAAGAAAGTTTCTTGGGCGAGAGGAGAATGGGCTTTACGGGATACGAAAGTGGCGGAGATCGATAGGTTGATGCTTTATATAGAGAATGTTGATTATGATCAAAGTCTTCTCCTTTGGCATATTGCTACTGAACTCTGTTTTCAAAAACAAGAAGGTGATGAGGAGATAGAGAATTTGAGCGGCGAAAGTTACGACGACCGTGAATTCAGCAAGATTATATCGGATTACATGATGTATTTGCTGATAATGAGACCGAAGTTGATGTCGGAAGTGGCGGGAATCGGGACAATACGGTTTAGAGACACTAAAGCTGAAGCTGAGAGGTTTTTCCAAGGCAGGCATATCAAGGACTTGAGAAATATGAAACGAGCAAGTGAGACGGTTTTATCAGTCAATAACAAGATAGAGCCAATGCTTGTGAAGGGAGATCGAAGCAAGTCGGTTCTTTTCGAGGCGAGTATGTTGGCGAAAGAGCTTATGAATTTGAAAGAGACTAGTAATGGAGATGGGAAATGGAGAGTGATGAGCAAAGTGTGGGTTGAGTTGCTATGTTACGCAGCAAGTCATTGTAAAGCTACGGAGCATGTGGCGCAACTTAGCAGAGGTGGAGAGCTTCTTAACTTTGTTTGGTTGTTAATGGCTCACTTCGGTTTAGCTGATCAGTTTCAGATCAATAAAGGAGATGCTAGAGCTAAACTCGTTGTAG